>NC_133490.1:1181926-1193602 GCF_025370935.1 Choristoneura fumiferana | reverse complement strand
GGTACTAGAATTACGAACATCCGACTCATTACAGCCCTCAGTCTTTCGACTTCGGGCTTCTAATAGACTCTCGTTCGTAATTCCTTATTTACCGCCCTTAAGACACAATGTAATGAAATAAGTGTTTTCTTTCTTTCTTTTTTTCAGTGGAAATTAATATGCGTTTTCTTACCGACATAATGACAATGAGGCAGGTCGGTATGTAGGTGTGAAGAGTGGATACCCGAGGGCGCCGCTTTTAATTTGATATATCACTTTCAAGACAGGTGAAGTTGCCTGCGATAAAAATATATGTAAGTTAAAACTAAACATATGTACTATATCAGTGAAATAGCAAAGGTATCATAGAAGGAAATTGAAATGTCGATGCAGTACCTACTTGCATTGTCACCCAAACTACATTGCATGCCAAATTTCAAGCCGATGCTATTAACCGTTGAAGAGTTCCATCCTGCAGAGACGACCCTGGCTAGACTATCAGGATATCACTACTAGATTATTGTATTGTCACGCGATTTACATAATTATTCCAAATTTCAAGTCAATCTGACTACCTATAGGTAATTTTACCAATTTCCAGTATACTGGAAGTTGGTGAAATTTAACTTGCAAGATTTGTCGAAAATACAAACTGAGACTGCATCCATATGCACAGAAAAAAACAGAAAAAGAGACCAGCGCTGGGAATCGAACCCAGGTCCTCAGCATTCCGTGCTGCGTGCCATACCCCTACACTACCACTGGACAGGAGTAGGTACCTACAGACACGAATTTCTCCTATGCATTCATATCTTAGGTTGCTTATTTCTACTACGCTACGTTAGCTGCAGCACTAGCGACATCTGTGACCGTAAAAGTATCAAATTTGGATTTGAAATAAAAAATACAAAAAGACTCCAAAATAACCTATCATAATTGCAAGATTTGATTACAGACAGACAGACAACGGGACAGGTGAAACTAAATAAAAGCTTGTAAAATAACCAATACTTTACCGAAATCTGTTTGAAGAAGGAAATAATTACCCTCTTTCAGTGCTTGTTATGTATGTACGGGAAACAAGCTGATATTTTCACTGCTTTTACCAGAGGAAGTAAGTACCTTGAATATTTAATAATAATCTCTTGATACTTCCACGCGTTTCTGAGACGGATTAGGGTTCCGTTTGTGACGACTGAGGTATGAAACCCTAAAAATTTTATAAAAAAACTAGTATTATGTGTGACGTCATTTATCATTTACGACAGACTTACAGCTAATGATGTACACTAAACTCGACTTAGCACACAGGCCGGCTATTAAAGTCGATCCTGTTTGCAAACAATTGGACGCAATTGCTTTATGACTTAGCTCAGGGCAAATGAAATATAACACCTCCTTAATCTTGCTTGTCAAGTAGGTACAATCGAGGAAACTGAACCCATGTGGCAGGGTGGAACCTTTTTCACTATCAATTCGCAATAATTTCTTTGGCAGATGTATGTATGAGCATTATATAGTAGCACGCCTTTTCCAAACAACCTATCACAAATTTAGAAAGTAAATTTTATTAGATCAACCTACCACTCCTCAAATTAAAAGTGCAACTGACGTATATTTTGTATCACCATCTTCATCATCTCGGCCTATATACGTCCCACTGCTGGCTGCTTGGCCTATATGCGTCTCTGACTGCGAGAGGAAAATTTTGTATGGCGTAAAAAAACGGTCTTTATAGGAAAAACAAAAGGCACCGATTCAAGTACAATCTGTTATTAGGGCCCATAACCTTTCTTCCACTGCGTGTGACATGCATTCCAAAGTCATACTGACCAGTAGAGTAGACCTGAGTGCAGTCAGCAGTCCGGTTGTGGACGATCTCGAGCTGAGGCAGTTCTATGTTCTCGTCCACCACCAGCGGCACGTCGGGGTCCCACTGGAAGATCAGGTCGTCTGTTGTGTGGGACACTGGAATGAGAAGGGTTTCTGGATTACACAAAGAAGAAAACTGGCCAACTGGAGTAGAGTTCCGTACTAAAATGCAGTCAATATTCATGAATGGATTATTACTCGTTAACTTGACAAGCTTACTAAGCTATTCGAAACTTTTCCGCAACCAAATAAGACGTCTATCAATTTTCAAACAAGCTCAGAAGTGTGAGAGTAAGACAGCCGGTGAAACACTGGCACTTGAGGTATTCCATCTCAGGCCTCTAGGTTGGCAACGCATCTGCAATATCCCTGGTGTTACAGATGTTTATGGGCGGTGGTGATCTCTTACCATCTGGAGACGCACTTGCTCGTTTGCCATCGAGTCGAATAAAAAAAAATAGTTCCTATCAAATTAATATGTCGCTATAGTTGAACGATGAAGTTAACAGACACATTGACGTTCTTGTTTTATGACATGCAAACGATTATCAACTTTAGGCTGGTAGACCACATATTTGGCTGATCCTACAACTATAATGGTTTTGCTTGCAGAGAGGAGGGAGTGGGACACTTCTAACAAAAATAAGCACTTTCAAACACTATACTACTATGTAAAGGGATCCCTAAATCGGAAAATTGTATTAGCAAACCTAAAATTTTTTCAAAGCCATGTCTAATAATCCGTGTGACCCCTCCACCCGTAGAGAAATCAAACGGTTTAGCGGAGAAGAAAGAATGCCTTCCCACTCGCACTTGTTATATATTATGCTATGATAGTAATTTAAGCATTAAATATAGTATGATTTTCACAATAATGTCACGATAAATTGATTGTTATTAAATCAGTAGCGGATGTTGTTATTTTAAAATAAATACCATGTGTCTTTGTGACCTGTTTATGAATAGTAAATTAAGTTTGTTTATTCATAATATATTATTTGATGATTTTACCACTAAAAATTAATTTTATCAAAACATATTTTGTAAGTTGTCTGTCTCTCACGAGTCAAGGTGGGGATGGCCTATAAAAGCCGCCCGACGGTCAGTACTGGACTTTTTTTACTCACTCTTGTGCTGAGAGTCGAGCAGTGCGGACCGGATTGTGAAAAAGTTAAGTACCCACCTTTATACTGTGCTTATATACCCATAAAGTCAATCATACGCCGTTATTTTATACTTTTTATTGACCATTGATATTGATATTGGATATATTACCCACAAACGTGTTATTTACTTCTTTACATAGGTAATTTTTAAGAAATTAAGTTGGTAATCATTATGTACCTACCTCCTGTTTGCCTTTCTAATAAATTATTCATATATTAAGTGATTTCTAAGAAATAAAGTTGATGATTATAAATCTTTATTATGTACATTCTGTTTAATTTTCTAATAAATTACCCGTATATCTAACCTGTAATATGTTGGTTTCATTTTTAGAATATGATAAGCAGTACTATTCCAATACTAAATTAACTATTAATTCATATAGCCATATATACATATATATATATTATAGACTGTAATCCCTGCTGTAAATTTTAAGTAGGCCTTTGACGTATATCCACATAAACGTCTTCTTATAAGCGAATAGTTTATATTTAGGTAGTTCATGTGTACCTAGCAATGAATGATAAATTATAACTATCTATAGTTCTTTTAAAAATCAGTTTATCACATATAAACCTGTACGCTAAGTACATCTACGGGCCATCACAGGAAATCAGTTTTTCTATGGGTCTTCTTCACATTGTAGTAGCAGGTCTGTATGAGTATGTACTTACTCTAGAATCTGAGGCTATTGAACCAAATGAATTATGTTGATCATCAACTAAACTACGAACTACGACTAATAAACAAATAGTAATAGTAAGTATGTTTATCCGTTGCCTAGTGTCCATAGTACAAGCTTTGCTTAGTTTGGGACTAGGTCAATTGGTGTCAAGTGTCACATGATATTTATTTATTTTATTTTTAGTTAAATAGATATTCTAACACACTTAACTGGTTTTTTCATGTTTTAGTTTTACTAAGTAAGTAGTAGTTGAAATGTCCCGCATTCCAAGCAAAAATAATTCCAAACTATTAAGACCTCGCTCATTAGCTCTTATTTCTTTCTCATTCACTACATCGTTAAATACCTCATTAACGCCACGCATCATTACACTCATTCCTTGAACGAACTAAAAATCTTTAACCTGGTAATGGAACGTTCTAACTGCCTTTAAATTTCAAAGGAATATCAACGCTAACTGACGCGAATAAGATTCAAATGGCAACTTCCGAAAACGGTAGATGAAACGTTTCATTCTGAAGTTGCTACTCATGGTGTACTCAAGTACTAGCTCTAATTTTAGGATATTCCAATTTGAACCCTGCTACTGGTAAAAAATAAGGTAGGAAACTAAGCAAAAACTAACTTACTTTTTAATACGGACGAATTCATGTCTATTTTTGAAGAATTTTCAGCGTAGTGTTAAAGTCTAGAAAAGCCCTCGTATGGTGAATCTATCATCATCCCAGCCTATATACGTCCCACTGCTGGGCACTGGGTGAATCTATATTCGTATCTTATCTAAGTAGTTACATATAGAGAAGTTTATGTTCCTAATTAGAATAAATAAGTTTTTTATTTTTATAGTAACATTATACATATATATATATTCTTAGCTGTGGGAGAACATGGAGATATCTTTACATAAAATACTTTACCATACATTTTTCTGCAACAAGACCTAAAACGAATTAATGATTGAAATCTCTTTAGAGAAACGTGCACGCGGCATACTAAATACTGGCCACTTACATTTCGTTAGGTCTTAATTTAAAAAAAAAATATCAAAAGTTTCACGGCGGAATATCTTTTCAAATAAATGATAAAAGCGACATAATATTATGGATAGTAAAACAAAAATTATCTCCATGTTCTCCCACAGCTATAATTTTGAAAAAAATACATGTTATAGCTCATTTGCGAGTGTATCACTGGTGAAAAAATTAGAGCGGTCCCTAAAGTGGAAGTAAATAATAAAAAATATGAAATCTTCAGTCAGCATTTTTTTTCTCTATGCAGTGGGACGTATATAGGCTGGGATGATGATGATGATGATGATGATGATGACATAATGAAAATGTTATTCATGTCAAATAATCATCTGTAGTGAATGAACAAAATTTGTAATGCACGCTAAGATAGGTTGAAAAAAAAAGAAGATATTGAAGAAAAATCATTTTATCTTTTATACAAAAAACTATTAAGTTTGGGGGGCTGAAATTTTGCCAATTTATTACTAAATGTAGAGCCACACCATCCATAAAAATTACGAGCCCAAACTCGATGGGGGCAGAATCACTTAGCTTATCCTGGCCCGGCCTTTCAGTTTAATTATTTTGATGATCAATATTATTTTCCAGTCATTATAATTAATTTTAGGAAGCCATTTCTATATTGTTTGGTGATTCAGTTTTAATGACACGTCTATTATTTTGGAACCCATATTTGATGATCAATATTATTTCCGAGTAATTTTTAAATAATATTTATTTAACCGTTTTAATATTATTTGGTGATTCAATTTAGTTGACAGATCTAGGGTAGACCGGGGACAACTGAAACGATTTTACCTTAACCGCCTGTAACTTTTTTATTTTCATGGTTAGAAAGATGTAGACCTAAATTATTTCAAGTTTAGTTATCTGGTCCCTAAATAAGATGAACTTGAAAGGTCTAGCATCCATAGTTACTTGACCATAACGTAATAAAGATAATGGGGCAGAGTGGTTCAATTGACCACACATGGCTGACAATTGAAACACTATGTGGGGTCAATTGAAACACCCTAATATTTTCGGCAAAATTAAAGTAATTTTATCTGTTATAATCTATTTCATCGCTACCATAGTATACAATGAGCTCATCAAAATTCCACATGCATAACATAAATATTTTACAATTTATGACCTTCTGAACATCTCGATTTAAAAAACGCGCATAAAAAAAATGTATAGGACTTTTAGCTGTCTTTGTTGCTGTTACCTTATAAATTTAACTTAATCGAAGTAGTTATGATTCAAGAGTAAACAAAACAATACAGAATTAAAGTGGAGAAAGCATATTCATTTTTCATACAAAAGTGCTTGTTTCAATTATAACAATGTTTCAATCATAACCACTCCGATATTTTATTTATAAAATTATTTAAGTTCATATGCCAAGATGAAATAAAAATGTTCTTAAACTTTTTCTGATATAAATATATGAATTCCATAAAAATTTAATGAAAATTAAAAATTAGGTCTGTTAGAAATGTTCTTAATATATAAGTAAATGTGTCTACTCCAATAATTATTCGTGATACTTATATATTCTTTATAAACGAAAAATTGTTAATGAATGGTTTCTAAAGAAAATAAAAGTCTATCACGAATAATTATTGCATCAGACACAATATATATTAAGAACAGTTCAATCAGAATACATTTTTAATTTTAATTCAATTTTTACAGCATAATCGAGAAAAACTAACAAAAATGCACCGTTGCCAGCTCAGCAGGTATAAACGCTCTTACAATAACCAACCTTATCTGTTAATAATTGTAGGTACCTACTTATAGTCAGTCTCGTGAAAATACTGAAGTATGTGTAGTTTATACCTAACGCCTTTATGCGAATTTGAAAAAGGAATATTTTTAATTGCACATCAAATAAATAATTGCCTATCAATTTATTCTCATCATTTATATACCTTTGTACATCAATTAAATTATTTCAATACAAATAAACTAAATGTTTAGCAAAACTAGTACTGCAGATAATTCGAAAATATACATCAACACAAACTATACAAAAATACTACAATCACATCAAAAATACTGACTCCACAGCAAATTAACTAGAGCGTGCGTAGATGATACTCATTCTCATAGCAAAATAACTTTTACTGTAAATTTGGCACCAGAAAATTAGGTACGACGACGAACGGAGCGAGAAGGATCGTCATTGGTGTATCTAGGGTTATTATTCAGGGGAGGCCTGGCCTAGATTTTTGTGTGAAGATATCAGTATTATATAATTTTGAATCGGTAGCCCAACAACCTGGGGTGGGTAATAGACCATACTGGGGTGGGCACGGCCCACCCGGCCCCCCTCTATACGCCTATGAGGAGCGTTAGGTACAATTGTGACCAGAACCTTATTTATTTGGCCCCTAATAGTGCTGGTTATGTAAAAAGTATACCTATACATGCTGAAAATAAATTGATAGGTAATTATATATTTGATGTGCAAAAATAGAAGCTATATAAAAAAAAGAGTTACAGTTTTGTATTTTTTTTATTAGGTTATATTTTGAGTGGAGTATTTTGCTGTGTTATCCGTAATTTTGATTCGATTTTTTTTTTAATAAAAAAAGTCTTTTATGTGCGTTTAAATACTATCCTTTGAAATTTATATTAAAAAGTATTATTATTTAGCGGTTTTAATTTGACACTACAAAATAAAATATTTTTTAACTAGGTCAAAAATAGCAGCAATGTTTGTGAACAGCATGTATGTGCATCGAACACAGAACCTCCTTATATTTGAAGTGGGTTACTTTGGGGACGATTAAAACGCGTGGATGATAAAAACGTTTCAATCGTCCACAAGCAAGTTGTTTCTACCGTCCCCACATCACATTTTTTAATTCAAGGTCAAATATTACTCATCAAAGACACTCTAAAGCTGATCCATAACAATCAAAACACGCGTTTATTCCTTACTATTACCCTCCAATAATTTAATCAGTCAAAATACAAGAGTAAACAAAGTTATAAGAAAAACATAGTAGATCACAAATTCATGTTTTTGACTGCGAAAAATTTCGATGGCTCTTCGACAAGTCCACGCCGCTCGGTCGCTCGAGCGCTATTGGTCGAGGATTCAGCCGTGGCCGACCGCGTGTTCTGAGTGTTGCGTCATACCCGTAGGTATCATAGTTTTCGAGAAATTTGACTTGTTTCAATCATAACGTGTTTCTATTGTCCCCGGTCTACCCTACTATTTTAGGAACAAATATTATTTATTAGGTCGCCGAAAACGCATTTATTAGGTGAACAATAAAATCATACCCCTTTTTAGGGTTCCGGATCCAAAATGGCAAAAACGGAACCCTTATAGTTTCGCCATGTCTGTCTGTCAGTCCGTCCGCGGCTTTGCTCAGAGACTATCCATGCTAGAAAGCTGTAGTTTTGGACGGATATATAGGTAAAGTATGCCGACAAAATGGTGCAATTAAAAATTCAAAAAAAGAATTTTTAGGATACCTCCCATACACGTAAAGTGGAGGTGATTTTTTTTTCTCATCCAACCCTAGTGTGGGTATCGTTGGATAGGGTTTTAGAACCATTAGGGGTTTACTAAGACGATTTTTCAATTCAGTGATTTGTTTGCGAAAAATTCAACTTTAAAGTGCAAATTTACATTAAAATCGAGCGTCCTCCCCTCTCTGAAATCTAAAGCGGTCGGTGGAAAAATTGAAAAAAACCAGGATGGTAGTAAGTATATCAAACTTTCAAGGAAAACTATAGCGGCTAAGTTTGCTTGAGAATTATTAGTATAGTTATGAGTAAATAGCAGCCTAAAGTATAAAATATACCTAAACTTGGGAGATTCCGTATAAAATATTTTTTTCGTAATGGCTACGGAACCCTATTTTGGGTGTGTCCGACATGCTCTTAGCCGGTTTTTAAAATTCCAACCGCTACAATTACTGACATGAAACTCGGCGGGTGTTTCCTACGCAGCGTTAATAATATCCACGATGTTATCTTTGGGATTTCCGCGGGAAAACAGTAAAATCCTGTTATTTTCCGCATACCCGCGGAACGCAATTAAAAACATAATTTCGCGAATCGGTTAAAACCAGCGTACTTTTACCCACTAGGCCGTTAATGTTAAAAAAATATGTTCTCCTTTCGTATCCTGAAATAACCATTGTGCAGTAAAAGCATCCGCAACGTAAACAGACAGACGAACAAAGGGAACTCAACAAGGGTTTATCCACGCAACCTGAAAAAGACAAAGCCTGTAACTTGACCTGCTCTGACCTTTAGGACGTACTTTGGAAATGATTTGAGTGTTTAATGCATTACGTTTTGAAACTGAGAACGGTTGGAAAATATTGATCACTCTTCGTTTGAGTTCACACACACACACACACACACACACACACACACAAACATCACGCCTGTATTCCTAAATGGGGTAGGCAGAGCAAACGTTACCGCTTCGGAGCCACTTTTAGCAACTTTAGGTTTAATGTTTGACAAAAACGGTACAATAGTGACAGGTTGCTAGCCTGTCGCCTACGGTATACCTTAAACCTTATACCTATCCTTTGTCGCCTCTTACGACATCCACGGAAGAGATGGAGAGGTGTAATTCTAACCCGACACCACACGGGTAAACGTTCACGTTTGAGTTCACGGAACCAATTATACACTTATGTTTGGGTTATCAAGGTTCCGTACCCAAAGGGTGCCAACGGAACCCTATTACTAAGACTCCGCTGTCTATCTGTCTGTCTGTCCGGGTTATCAAGGTTCCGTACCCAAAGGGTGCCAACGAAACCCATTACTAAGACTACGCTGTCTGTCTGTCTGTTTGTCTGTCTGTCCGTCCGTTTGTCACAGGGCTCTATCTTTTGAGCCGTAATAGTTACACTTGAAATTTTCACAAATTATGTGGCCGCTATAACAACAAATACTAATATAATACAGTAAAATAAATATAAAAATAAAACAAAATACCACCTTGACTTAGTCCCAAACTAAGCAAAGCTTGTACTATGGATACTAGGCAACGGATAAACATACTTATATAGATAAATACATACTTAAATACATATTAAACATCCAAGACCCGAGAACAAATATTCGTGTTATTCACACAAATATCTGCCCCGGCCGGGAATCGAACCCGGGACCTCAAGCTTCGTAGTCAGGTTCTCTAACCACTTGGCCATCCGGTCGAATAATAAGGGGGCTTCCATACAACAAACGTAATATTTTTGCAATGCAACAGGTACACAATTGAAATATTCACAGAATATTTAGTTTTATATTAAATCACTTTAAAAATAAATAATCTAATTAAAATAAAATAAATATTTAAGGTAGGCTCCCATACAACAAACTTGTTCCTTTTTTTCGTTTTTTTTGCTAATGTCTAATGTTGTATAGATAATGGTACGGAACCCTTCGTGCGCGAGTCCAACTCGCCCTTGTCCGGTTTTTGGCATTACGTCACAACGACACCATCATTAGAAAAAAACCAAATAAAAATAACTCAAATCTAAAATTGCCGGTCCTTCACACGTCCCCCTGAATCCCACAACACTCGAGTCGAGTCGCCGATACAGTCCAGAAAATGATGGCTGAGAGCCCCTTGGAATGTGGGGCAAGTGTCTCGAGCCCTCGGAAGCACTCCGGGTCTGTGAAGTCAGCAACTTTTATCGCCGATCAGCTGAAGCCCGAGCGCTTGAGGGTCTGTTGACGCTTGGATCGTCGCAATGTATAGATTGCCAATATTAGATAGCGGCTAAAAATAGATGCTTTGATTCCTTGGTGAGGGTAAAGGTAATTGCGTGCTTCGGATTTCGGCTTTAGGATTGGGCAAGCGGTTGGAAAAGTAGTGGTAGGTAGTTGATTAGAAATCGGGCAAGTGCGAGTCGGACACGCGCACCGAGGGTTTTGTAAAGCACCTTAGCATGTCAAAATATAAGTTCCTATAAGCTATAAGCGGGTTTTTGCTTTTGGTTTATCCTTCTGTTTGCAGCGATAAGATAAATGGGAAAATTTGTAAGTCTGTTTGTTTGTTACGTTATCACAAATTCGAAATTCGAAATTCGGTATACAGATAGAGTCACAGGGAAGGACATAGGATAGTTTTTCTCCTGGAAAATTGCATACTTACCCGCTTATTCATAAACGACAATCAAACCTATTTTACTTAAAATGCCGCTAAAATTCATTTGTCCTTATCTGTCACTTCGACATTTGTATTTGTTAGAAAGGGACAAAGCATTTTTTAGTTAACATAGGCTTGTTAAGTTTTATGAATAAGGGGGTTAGTTTTTAATAAATCTAAAGTCGACTCCATGGTTCCTAAGAACAGATTTTGCCATCTCTCATAGTTTCTGATTTCTCCACACTGACCCATTTTGGATTGATCTCCTGTATAGTTAGGTCAAACCTCTTTTACAAAGCATACCTATCACAAATATAAATATAGAAAGTAAATTAAACTTACCTACCTACTAAAACCACCCTCCCCTCACCCCTCAAATTAAGGCGCGTCAGACGATCTGTCTCAAAGGATGCGCAGGAGAGCCCTCGAGCCTCGTTACGCGGCCATTGTGAGGTCGCTAAGGGTCTAATTATCGCGGGGTTTGACATAGTTCTTCACGCTGGTGAAACGAGAATTAATGATTTCAGGCCTTTAATTGTAGGTACTTTGAAAGAAAGAAAATTTTGATTTTCGAAAAATTTTGCCAATTAAGAGTCCCCAGTAGGTACGCTCGCGTCCCATACAAACGTAGTTTCGTTCTAATTTACAAGCAGCACTACAGATCAAAACGCAACTTTGCAACTATAATGGGAGCAGCCATCGATATATGTGTACTAACGTAAGAATATAAGTCAATGGGAGCAGCCATTATGATGCTTATAGTTAGGTTTGTTTAAAATAAAATGTAACGGAAAAAAACGAATAACGAATTTCTATTT
>NC_133490.1:1154293-1181826 GCF_025370935.1 Choristoneura fumiferana | reverse complement strand
ACATATAATAACCTAAGCTAACCAATTGTCACTTTAAAGTTACTTAGTTAGTTTTAGACGACCAGATGGCCTAGTGGTTAGAGAACCTGACTTCGAAGCTTGAGGTCCCGGGTTCGATTCCCGTGTCGGGGCAGATATTTGTATGAAAAATACGAATGTTTGTTCTCGGGTCTTGGGTGTTTAATATGTATTTAAGTATGTATCTATATCTATATAATTATATTTATCCGTTGCTTAGTACCCATAACACAAGCTTTGCTAAGCTTACTTTGGGACTAGGTCAATTGGTGTGAATTGTCCCGTGATATTTATTATTTATTTATTAAAGTTCAATATCTGAAAACGGCTGAACCGATTTTGATAAAACATGTCTAAGAAACATCGCTAAAAAACCTGCTTTCAAATAAAAAAAACCGCATTCAAATCGGTCTACCAGTTTAAGAGCTACGGTGCCACAGACAGACACACAGAGGTCAAACTTATAAACCCCTCTTTTTGCGTCGGGTGGTAAAAATTTAGTTTTATAGAACAAATTCGAGGTGAAATTTTTTGAGGCTTGTACGTGATGTTCAACAAAGTCCCCAATATCCGAATCTCATAGTCTGGGATCGTTCTTATCCGTGTTAGTACATAAAAAACAGCCTTTATACTATAACGAAGGTCTGGCAGTCGTAGGCTCTTGATACATAACGAAAATGTTGACTCAACGCCACTGCTACCGACGACCGGACGACCAAGTGGTTAGAGAACCTGACTACGAAGCTTGAGGTCCCGGGTTCGATTCCCGGCCGGGGCAGATATTTGTATGAATAATTCGAATGTTTGTTCTCGGGTCTTGGGTGTTTAATATGTATTTAAGTATGTATTTATCTATATAAGTATGTTTATCCGTTGCCTGGTATCCATAGTACAAGCTTTGCTTAGTTTGGGACTAGGTCAATTGGTGTCAAGTGTCCCATGATATTTATTTATTTTATTTATTACTGCTACTTAGTTACCATCAGTATAAAATAGATCAGATTACAGTGTTGCACATAGTTGCTTGTTATGTTGTCATCGATTCTACTTTACAAAAGACGTTTACGTAACTTGAACACGACTACTATTTCTATAATCGATTGTAGATACCGTTCTGCCGATAAGAGGAGATGAATTACGTAAATATTATAATAAATATAATTTCTACTTGACATCCCGCAGTATGGCTTTCAAATCCCCGATCACTGATTATTATACTCGTATATACCTAGCTTGGGATGTTTTTAGGGTTCCGGAGCCAAAATGGCAAAAACGGAACCCTTATAGTTTCGCCATGTCTGTCTGTCTGTCTGTCCGTCCGCGGCTTTGCTCAGGGACTATCAATGCTAGAAAGCTGTAATTTTGCACGGATATATAGGTAAACTATGCCGACAAAATAGTACAATTCAAAATTCAAAAACAATTTTCTTTAGGGTCCCTCCCATAGACGTAAAGTGGGATGACTTTTTTTTCTCATCCAACCCTATAGTGTGGGGTATCGTTGGATAGGTCTTTTAAAACCATTTGGGGTTTGCTAAGACGATTTTTCGATTCAGTGATTTGTTTGCGAAATATTCAACTTTAAAGTGCAAATTTTCATTAAAATCGAACCCCCCCCCTCTAAAATCTAAACCTGATGGTAGTCAGTATATCAAACTTCCAAGGAAAACTATAACGGCTAAGTTTGCTTGAGAATTATTAGTAGTTTATGAGTAAATAGCAGCCTAAGGTATAAAATATACCTAATCTTGGAAGATTCCGTATAAAATACGAAATCCTTAGAAAAATATTACTTATTTTTTTCGTAATGGCTACGGAACCCTATTTTGGACGTGTCCGACACGCTCTTGGCCGGTTTAAAAAAAAAATATATATTGTATCATTTTGTTGGCATAAGTAGTTTATATATACAGTGTGTATGACAAGATCGTGACCGGTATAATTTTTATTTTTTAAATAGCACCCATTAAAAAAAAGTACTGGCTGAATAGCATGGTCTTTAACGTACAATGCTTTGTAAAAAAATAAAATAAAAAATCTGTCAGTTTCCCGCCAAAAGCATATTTTCCAAAATGAGTGCCGCGTATGCTACACGGTACGAAACAGTGTTCCTCTGTTTACATCCGAAAGGACCCAAAATGTCTCGCGATCGGGCCGCTAAGTACATGAATAAGTTGAAGGCGTTTGTGAACAAGTGGGTGAAAAGATAATCGGAAACAAAAAAACGTCGACGACTTACCAGAACGCGGGAAAACAAAATCAACCTCTTCTGCAGAGAATAAGCGGATTTTACAAATATTTATGAAAAATCCACTTTTATCTTTGCGTTTCGGGCAAGAAAAGTTAAAGAAATATGGTTTATCTATATCTATAGATACAATACGAAGACGTTTGATGGAAAATGGATTCAAATTTCGAAGTACTATGAAGAAGCCGCTCCTTACTGAAAAACACACGGGAAAGAGACTGTCATGGGCGAGTGAAAACAAAAACCGGGATTGGAATAATATAATATTTTCAGATGAAGCTTCATTTTGGGCAGCTAATTACTCAACCAGGGCTTGGTCTACGGCTGATAACAGATTGCTCGTGCGGACCGTCAAGCACCCAGTAAAGGTGCATGTTTGGGGATGCTTCTCAAAACAGGGTTTTGGCCTTTTGCACTTGTTCACTGGTTCACTGGATGCCCTAAAAATGACGAAAATTTATGAAAAGGCATTGTTACCTTCCGCTAAGAAGATGTTCTCAAGGCATAATGCTTTATGGATCCTGCAAGAAGATAATGACCCTAAACACCGAAGTCGGGTTTGTACTGCGTGAAGCTGAAAATGGCATCGATGTTTTGATTGGCCCTCAAAATCACCCAATGCTAAGCCAATAGAAATGTATGGGCGTGGATGAAGCTGAAATTACGAGGAAAAAATACTGTTAGCTTGCTGATCTATCTCGAGGACTGAACTCCACATGGAAGTCTTTACCTCGCAGTTGCGCTGAAAATTTAGTTGAGAGTATGCCTCAAAGATGCCAAGCGATTATAGACAATTCGGGAGACTGGACACCTTATTAAAATAAAGCATGAAAGTGTAAATCATTAACTATATAATTATAGAATTTCGCATCATAATTCTTTCCTTTTTCGAAGTTTTACCGGTCACGTTCTTATCATACATAGTGTATCTATATATATNTTAATGCGCGAGGAGAAATAATCTCAAACTCAACGCTATTAACAAAACAAAACACCAAAATACACGAAAAATACAAACACAAAAATCTCGCGAAGGCGTCCGTTCCCACGCAGCAGATGAAGGTTGGGGTTGCCATATAAATTGAAAATAAACTAAAATTTTTTTATTTACTTAAATAAAAGGATATCCAGTCAGAATTATTTTTATATTGTATTATTTATCTTAGTAATATTTTTTTCCGCTTATTTTTTTTTTTCACAGCTTAAAATGTGAAGAATTGCAAATATTATAATTTAAGAGAAATCTTCTAAACACAGATCATTTCTATAAATATGGCAACAAATAAGTTATTTTGGAGAGGTTGGTACAAAAAAGACACTAGCTCCATACATTAGATTTTTTGTATGGAGTTTCAACCCACTGACTCTTTGGAACTACGTCTTAGCCGGCAGGACCAAAAATAACAAAATAATCAGTTGTGAAAAATAATAATTGTTTAGAAACTACGTTTATGAAAGAATATTCATGTCATCGTTACATCAATATTTCTCATATTGCGTTTTTTAGATATATTTTTTAACGGATAACGGCAAAATATACTACTTAAACTAAACATTGGCAAACATTTATTGTCCTCTTCTGATGTACAAAGCTATACAATTTATAAAAAATATAAACTTGGACTTAAAAACAACTCTTGAAAATAAAAACTGTAACCATGATTGCGTTTTCTCCAGTTACTCACGTTCTTTTTGACATGGATGGTCTTTTACTTGGTAAGTAACTTGCGACATATTGTGTGTGAAACTTCTCAATACTATTTTGATAATTATTTTACTCTTTTCATATCGTAGACACCTCAAGGTTGTACACAACTGCCTTCCAAAATATTGTGTCTAAATTTGGTAAAAATTACGACTGGGAAACCAAAGTTAAACTCATGGGATTGCAAATGCATGAGGCAGCTGATTTTATCATAAGTAGACTTGACCTACCAATGTCTCGTGATGAATTAATTGAAGAAAGTAACAAGCAATTTGCTGTTCTGCTCCCTGATAATCAGCTTTTACCAGGTAGAGTTATTTTTATTTATTAACCCTTAGGCTAAGTGCAGATGAACGCACGGTGTTGACTCGGCGCGCGGGATTGTAAATCAATGTTGCTGTTTACATGATGGTACCCCTTTTTATACTATTTTCCTACTTTCCACGGAGTATCCCATCTTAGGCCTCTAGGTTGGCAACACATCTGCAATACCCCTGGTGTTACAGATGTTTATGGGCGGTGGTGATCTCTTACCATCAGGAGACCCACTCGCTCGTTTGTCATTCAGTTGAATAAAAAAAAAGGAAATAACCACACTCATACTGATTACAATTTTAACTTCCTTACTTATTTATTTTAATTGCCCATGATGACTGTCTCCACTCTTTATACTCATATTGTTCATATAGTGCGCATATCATATCCTTTCCTTTTATCTTTATTGTTTTTGCACAATTTATGCATTTATGTCATCCACTCTATATACTCTGTTTTGTCTTCATATACGTGTTCTACAGGTCTGCCTCAGTTAGTTCTGGCAGAATATCAGCGCTGCGGTCTCTGCAGCTTTATGCTGAGTCAGCGCCTTTCTCCAACACTTGGCACCCATAGCTTAGATAAAGCAAAATTTTTTTTTTGCCCCAAAACTGCATTTGTTACAATCTCAATTGGCGCGCCGAGCCAACACCGCGCGTTCATCTGAACTTAGCCTTAATTTGGCCTTGTATGCCACAATGAACATGATTCGAGACTGTCTGTTTGTATTTTTTTTAAATGTAAGTAGAGTTTTTTGGACTATAAGTTAACAATGAGGTTTGAATCATGAACTTTTTTAATTTTGTCAAATTAAGGGAAGAACTTTCTTTTTACAAGGAATCCTCAATAAAGAATTTAAAATATTTTTTCTTCAGGAGTGCAACGTTTAATTGAGCATTTACACAAACACAACATTCCTTTTGGACTTGCCACAAGTTCATCCAAAGAAGGCTATGAGATGAAGACAAGCAAAAATCACTTGGAACTGTTCTCACTGTTCCCCTATAAGACATTTGGCTCAGACCCTGAAGTAAAGAAAGGGAAGCCTGCTCCTGATACCTTCCTTGTGGCTGCAACCAAATTCCCTGATAAGCCAGCCCCAGCTCAGGTATTGTGTTCCATTAGGTATACTTACAATATCTATGTGTGTAATGTAGTGTTAGTCACAAGGAAACTGGTTATTTGTTACAAAAATCCAGTTTTGAAGAATGAAATTTAACACCTTTATCTATCACCCTTTCACTGTGCTATAACTAGACCCCGTTATCGGAAGTGCAATCTGGTAGCTTGACATTCTTAGGGATGGGTAAAAAATATTTTAAAATACTGACTGAATGTCGATAATACCGAAGCTTGAGGTCCTGGGTTTGATTCCTGGCCGGGGCAGATATTTGTATGAATAATACAATGTTTGTTCTCGGGTCTTGGATGTTAAATTAATTTATGTATATAAAAATGTTTATCTGTTGCCTAGTATCCATAGTACAAGCTTTGCTTAGTTTGGGACTAGGTCAATTGGTGTCAAGTGTCCCATGATATTTATATTTATTTATTTATTTTTAATTTTTCTTTACCATAATGAGTCTAAGGCTTTAATTCAACGTGTTTATTTTGTAAAACAGGACCACAAAACACAGATAGTTCAGAAATCAATCTCCTGTGTGTACTTTACTTTTCATACCTACGCTCGGCGGTCGCTCTAAGGTTGTCAACTTATACCACAGTGTAAGAAAATGTACAGTGCTTAATGTTCTTTGTCTGAGCGCGAAATGCCGACAATCGGCTAGACACTGGAAATGTATCAGGGATGTCACAAAAAAGTAATATGCAAGTACGTTCCTATAATAAGGTATGTATAAATTAATGTGGGTATAATTATGTACCTGCATTCATTACTGCCTACAGTCCATTCGGGATAACATTGGACTCTAGAAGGTCACAGAAGAAGGGGTTCTAAATATATTTTTTTTGTGAAGTAATAATGATGATGATGATGATGAATAAAAGAAGTAATACGGTGAAGTCGTAATTTTGTTTAGTTTGTACTTAAGTAGATATATTATTACTTAATATCGATGCCTTAGTTCACACTTATACCGACTCGCGATTGTCGGGAATTAAAAAACTAATTGCCGCGCGGCGGTGGCGTTCTGTTTCTTTTTGATAATGCCGCCACAGATGCCGCCTAGCAAGCAACCGCTCACAGTCTGCGCCGCGCCCCGCCCCGCACCGCGCCTCGCCGTCGGAGGCTTGTTGGCATGGCAACCGTGTAGCATCCCCTTTGTTGTCTAAAAGTTCCTCATGAACTTTTTTTTAATAGGTAGTAATTACGTACACTTAACGGACAGACCGGGGGATTTTATTTTACGTAATTTAAGGAATCTCAATAGTCCATCATTAACGGCTGTACGACGTTGACATACAGCCGTATACTTCACATGTACAACCTTGTACAACGCATTTATAATAAATTGGCCACTCGGAACAACTATTAAATTATATTCACGAAAAATTGCGACACTCTTCGCAGCCAGTACCATCGCGCACTGAACGTCGGACGGAGTGCACGGGGCGCCCGCGGGGCCACGCCGCTCTCCCCCGCACCGCACCTCATCGTTGCTGTCTAGACTAGACGGTCGAGTTTAGTGACTTTAAGTTCTTAGACTTTGCTTGTGCACCAAAAAACTATCGTGGTAGTGGCATTTGTATCTAGTTGTTTGATTTATTATTGAGAATGAAACGGGAAGAATGGAAATATAAATTAATAACTAAAATATTTTAATTTTAATGTCATAATATATATATATTATAAATAATAATTTGTCACAGAAAATATCTTGCGACGATTTCGTTATTGGTGAAATTCACGATTATTTAATTTAAACAACCGTCAACTGAACAGTTATAATAACTTATTTTTTGTTGCTCCATTATTGCACAAAAAAGTTCACAGACGCGTGTCTCAAGCGGATGGCACTCGCGCTCGCACTGGTCCCAACCGGTCCGAGATATCGTGTCCGTGAGCAGTGTCTGTGTGAGTTGCTCGAGCGCACTTGTATGGAGATTGATTTCTGAACTACTTATCTGTGTTTTGTGACAGGACTAATTACAAAATGAATATGTATTAACATTTTTTTTATTATTATGAATAAAAATAATTTAATTAAATTATTAAACCCAATATATCTTGGCTCTATTCATTTTAAGAAATATGTCTCGTAATATTAATTTTTAATACTTAAAGAAATAATAATTTTTAATAAAAAAATTAGTTATTAATTATATTAGTTACGAGACATACTTCTAAAAATGAATAGATAGAACTAAGATACATTGGGTTGCGCGCCCGCCTCTGCGCCAGCCCCAACACCATCCTGGAGGCATTGCCCGAGCGATGCGACAGCCCTATGTTGAGCCGTTGGGGGCGCTTGCATCCGCCACCTCTAGTTTTATGTTAGTTTTAAGTTTTCTACTGTTATACTGTTTTTTTTAATCAAAGTTATTATTATTTATATAAATTGAAAAATGGTAATATAATATATTTATTTTGTACCTAATTAGTCCTGCTTTACAAAATAACCATGTTTAATTAAAGTCTGACTGTCATTATGGTACAGAAAAATTATCGACATTAAGTATTTCAAAAAAATATTTTTTACCCATCCCTAAATAATCCTAATTTGGTAGACTGTCAAACTACCAATTTGCACCTCCGATAACGGGCTCTAGCTATAACAGTGGACAAACAAGAAGAGTGACACTGAACTAAAGTCTTTGAACAGCCTGTATCCTAAGAATTACCTTTTATCCTAAGTACACCACTTCATTTTAGAAGCTCTCATACTTTATTTTCAGTGTTTGGTGTTTGAGGATGCTGTAAATGGTGTGAAAGCTGCTAAGACTGCAGGGATGCAAGTGGTAATGGTACCAGATGCCAGACTTGATAGGAGCCTTACTAAAGAGGCGACACTTGTGTTAGATAGTTTAGAGGATTTCAAACCAGAAGTATTTGGTTTGCCTCCTTTTGATAATTAAATATAAAAAACATTGATGCATTATCATACAGAAAAGAAAGATACTGATATTTCTTTATGAGCATATTTATTATTAATAAGAATACTTTGAGATATTTATAAATGTATGTTTACATTTTATGACTTACAAATGAATATTTCTAAAGATGGCTTTCATCAGTGGTCTGGTGGTGGAAATTGATTCTTTGTACTTGAAATTATCTTATTTTGTTTTTACCTAAACAAGAATGATTATTGTGCTTTTAACATTTCATGTATAGGCTAACTATTCAGTGCAGGTGGTAGGACCTTGTGCAAGGTCCGCCCGGATTGCTACCACCATCTTGCTCGCTAATCCTGCCGTGAAGCAGCAGTGCTTGCACTGTTGTGTTTCGGCGTGGAGAGTCAGACAGCCGGTGAAATAACTGGTACTTAAGGTAGGTATCCCATCTTAGGCCTCTAGGTTGGCAACGCATCTGGTGGTATTGCAGATGTTTATAGCGGTGGTGATATCTCACCATCAGGAGACCAGACCAGTCGAATAAATAAAATATACCTGTGGCTTTACCCCAGTGAAAGAGTAAAAATTAGGTTCACTCCCTCCTGAGGAATTTTTAAAAGTCCTTGTCTTAGTCCTTATTAACCTATGTGGATTGGATACTATAGTTTACGAGTTGGTCGCGTCACTCTTCCAGGGGCGTCGCGAGAAGGTATATGCACGCTTAGAATGAAACTGACACAATTCGAAATATTAGAATTTCTGAAATAAACTTTGTGCTAAACCCTAAAACTTTGTGATTTTGTCAGTTTAAGCGTGCGAATATGTAGGTACTAGCCTTAACCCGCGGCTTCGCCTGCATTAGAAATGGCTTAATGCTGTCTTAACTCGACTGTTATATATTATTATTATTATTATATAAATTATCAGGCAGGCAGTTGCAAGCAACTGATAGGTGCCTGTATCTAGCTGTTCCTTGGTTAAGTATTCTTTGTATTATTAATGTGTTGGTCGAGGCGGTTCTTAAATTGGTTCACATTCAGTGCTGAGACTACATGTTCTGGTAGTTTGTTCCATGTCTTGACCACTCTGTTACACAAGAAATGTTTACGAGGATTGTTGTGCGATCGTTCAGTAGATAGCTTAAATTGGTGGCCGCGCAGACGTGTGTTGTTACTAAGATTAAACAAGTCATGGAACTCCTGCAGGTCGTAATACCCGGTAAGGATTTTGTAGGTCTCTATTAAATCGCCACGCTGTCTGCGTTCCTTTAAAGTTGTAAGCTTTAGCATCTGCAGTCTTTCCTCATATGACTTGTTCCTTAATTGTCTCGGTATTTTGGTGAAACTGCGTTGAACATTCTCGAGCAGTTCAATGTCTTTGATAAAATAGGGACTCCAGACTTGAAAAGCGTACTCCAAATTTGGTCTAACATATAATTTGTATATGCTGAGTATCATTTTTGGTGTCAAAACTCCGAAGGCTTTCCTAATGAGGTAGATTAGGGATTTAGATTTTTTAGTGATCCCTGTTATGTGCGCTTCCCATTTAAGGTCCTCCGTTACCTTGACTCCCAAATCTGTTTGCACTTTGACTTGCTTAAGTTCGGTTTCTTCTAAATTATATGTTAAATGCGGATTTAGGTTCCCTATCTGTAATACAGTGCACTTCTCACTATTTAGGTTAATGAGCCATTTCTTTGACCAGTCAGCTATTGTGTTTAAATCATCTTGAAGTTGGTCGAACTCAAGTAGTGGATTTGCGAATATCTTTGTGTCGTCAGCAAATGTGCTGATGCTGCAGTGCAAAGGACAAGGCAAGTCGAATGTGTAGATTATGTACAGCACAGGTCCAAGTACGGAGCCTTGCGGCACGCCACTGAGTATCGCTCGCTCCTCCGACAGTGTCTCGCCAATTCTTACACGAAACGTTCTGTGCCGCAGAAATGCCTCGATCCAGTTGAGAAGTTTTCCTCGTATTCCAACGAATTCCAGTTTTTTGTAGTAGTCTTGTAGTAGGAACCTTATCAAAGGCCTTCTCGTAATCGAGGTAAATGACATCAACTGGTTCTCTCTCATTAAAGCTTCTTGTCCAAGACGAAAGACACGAAAGCAAGTTGGACACTGTTGAGCGGCGTGGACAAAAACCATGTTGGTGGTCACCTATTACTCTGTGCTGGGTGAAGAAGTTTCTAATATGTTTAACTATCACCTTTTCCATTACTTTGAAAATTACACTAGTAAGGCTGATAGGTCTATAGTTTGAGGGATCCAGCTTATTTCCTTTTTGAATACAGGTGTTACTGTTGCGGTTTTCCATTGCATTGGTATATATACGGTATTTGAAAACTCCTGAATTTGCCATATCTTAATATTATTATGAAAATATATATATCCATACAGTGTTTAGCGAAGAGAAAACTGAAATCGGTTGAAAATTGGATTTATAGTGAATTTTTGAAAAATCTATATACCTGTCTCTTTCTCGAACGCTTTTCTCTATGCAGCAAGTATGGCGGTACTGGCGTGTGACGTCACATGCCAGTATGTCTTTCTCTGTCTAATCTTGAATTTCAAACCCACATAACTTTCTTATTTGTAAAGGTAGAATAAAAACTGTTTCTTTATTCGATAACAGGCATTGTGTAGTTTTAATTTATAAAACATAAGTACAAAAATAGTCAAATAAGTACCGTATTATGCTGTGCATTTTTTTTTAATATATAACGACAGACGTTTACTTACACGATTCTTGTTACCATGGCAACGCAATCTCAACTCAATCAACGCTATCGCGTATGAATTCGCCACTAGAGGCGCTAGTGTAGCGTGAGGTCTCCGAAATGTCAAATCTCATAGTTTTTGGGTGAGCTACGCGGGTTTATTTATAATTAGAATAATTTTGTGAATGTTTGCAATATCTGAAATTAATTATGGCAAATATGCGTTCCGGGGCAATGAATGTCTGTGTTTTGAGACAGTTTTTGTCTTTCGGAAACCTTTGTCCTCCCTTTTTTTCCGAACAAAACGGGACTATGCAACACTGTGGCATGCTCGATATTTTTATGGTACGGTTTTAAGGTGTATTAATAAATATGATTTTAATTAAACTTTGTTTTCACGCCCTTAATAACAGACTTTGAAAGCCATACTTAAAACCTCACGCAACAGTGCGCCATCTTTTAATATTAGAAATAATCTTGCGAATAAAAGATCAGCACAACTTTGACATGACTTTTATATATAACGTTTCCTTGACATAGAACAGAAAAAAGACAAACCATAGACAAACATAAATCGAAACAAACCTATTAGCACAATAAAATAATCTAACACTCCTCCTCGATTATAAATGTAATGATTTAAAATCTGAACATTTACAATCGCACTATAACGGCTGCAAAGTAAATAACATAAAATGTATAGCATCCGCTAAAGTAATAAAACTGTAAAAGAAATAGTGTCTATCATTAACACATTAATTATACTAGCTCCTCCTTAATTTGGAACGCATATTCTTATAAAAGTAATAAGAAATATTATATATTAACTAGTGTACAGACAACAAATTCCTGTTATGAGTAAATTTTTCTGCAGACAATATCTTAGTAAACATATCAGCTGCATTATTATATGAGTCGACATGGTATAAAGCAATGGTTTTATTTCTAATTAAATCTTTGACAAAGTGATATTTAATATCAATATGCTTTGCACGTTTGCTATTTTCATAGCTATTTGACATGGCAATAGCTCCCATGTTGTCTACATAAACTATAGGTATCAAACACTCACCAAAGTCTCTCGCTAGTCCTTTGATGTTTATTACCTCACTGCACGTAGTTGCCAGTGCTATATATTCTGCTTCGGCTGTAGAAAGCGCGACGCTATTCTGTTTCCGTGAAAACCATCCAATGACATTTCCACAATACATTATCACACATCCACTCATACTTTTCCTGTCTATTTTCTGACTTGCCCAATCGGCATCTGAGTAGGCTTCGATACTGTAACTGTCACTATCTTTCTTGTAGTTCAGTCCATATTCTTTCGTTTGTTTCATATATCTCAGAATCCTTTTCGCTTGTTTCCAGCATTCAATATTCGGTTTATCTAAAAATTGACTTAAGTAGGATACTGCATAACTGATATCCGGCCTTGACACTGTTGCTAAAAACATTAAGCTCCCAATTATTTCTCTGTACGGAACATCTATTACTTCAGTAGTTTCTGTTATTTGTATATCCTTTTCCATAGGTGTCTTAACTCCGTTGCATTCAGTCATATTAAATTTCTCTAACATTTTTTCTATTTGTTTGCTTTGATTTATTTTCATTCCATTTTCATCTCTAGTAATTTCCATTCCAAGAAATTTGTTAATCATTCCCAAGTCTTTTGCATTAAATTCTTGAAATAACATCATCTTTACTTTCTTTATTTCTTCCTCTTCTCCTGTCAGCAGTATGTCATCGACAAATACTAAAAACCATACTTTGCTGTTGTAATATAAGCAAAAATCATGTTGAGACCTTTTTAGTCCCACGTTGTTTAATAAGAAATCATTAAGCCTTTCATTCCAGCATTTTGGACTTTCTTTCAATCCGTATAAGCTTCTTTTTAACTTCAATATTTTATTTTTCTCAACCTTTACTCCTTTTGGTACTTTTATATATACTTCATTTTCCAACACTCCATTCAAAAAAGCTGTAGGTATATCTAATTGACATATACCATAATTGTTTCTTACTGCATGTGCTAACAGCATTCTAATTGTATTCATCCTTGCTACCGGTGAATAATTGTTTCCGAAATAGCTCTCCTTTTGCTGAAAACCTTTTGCTACTAATCTAGCCTTCTTTAGTCCGTTTTCTTTAGTCCTAAACACCCATTTCGTATCAATTGCCTTTTTGCCTTTAGCTTCTACTGCTTCCCAGGTTTGTAATTTTTCTAGTGAATTAATTTCTTTTTGTATTGCTTCTTCCCATTCCTTGTCTTTAATCGCTTCTTCATAAACTACAGGATCTTCTGAACTTATTAAACAGTATGCCATGTAAACTTCATAGTCATTCAAATGTTTTGGTTTATTTATTTTTCTTCCTGATCTTGTATTATCAATCATATCATTTGAACATAAATGAAATATGTCTTCTTCTGTTGTAGTCTTAATTTCACTTCCATTATTTTCTTCATCATTACGTCTGTTTATATTTTCATTATTTGTCTCGATTCCAATATTTTCATTTTCATTCTCATTTACTGATGTTTTTCCATTATTTATTTCGACTTCTTCTTCTTCATCATCATTATTTATATACGGTAAGAACTTAGTCTGTGTTACTTCTGTCTTTTCATTTTTGTATACAATTTCGTTTTCATTAAATTTTACATCTGTAGATATAATTACTTTATTCGCTGTCGAGCCAGAGTATCCAACCATTATTAACTTCTTAGCTCTTGGCTCTAACTTTCTTGGTTTAGGTAATGTGACAGCCCATGCTTGGCTGCCGAAAACTCTCAGTTTTGACAAGTTATTATGACCATGCCATAACATTAATGGTGTTTTTCCATTTAATGCTGCAGTCGGACTTCTATTTATCTCATATGCAGATGTCATTACTGCTTCGCTCCATAATTCTTTCGGTAATTTAGTCTCAATTAGTTTTGTTCTCACTTTATTTAATATTGTACGGTTCATTCTCTCTGAAGTTCCATTTTGCTGGGGCGTGTAGGGAGTTGTATATTCTATTTGTATTCCCTTATTTGTACAGTAATTTTTGAAGTTGTTTGAATTAAATTCGCCCCCATTATCTAGTCTTAATCTTTTTGTTTTTAGTCCGAATTGTGTTCTTATAAGCTTTATGTAGTTTATTATATTGCTTTCAGCTTCATCTTTAGTTTTCAGTAAACGTACCACAAGGTAATGTGAATAGTCATCAATAAGTACTTGAAAGTATTTAAAGCCATATATGCTAGTTGGTTCTATCGGTCCACATATGTCGGAATGTATTAAATCTCCAATTTGTTTACTGTTGCTTTTCTGATAATAGAAGCTTCTCCTTGTGCTTTTTCCTTCAATACAGGTATCGCATATCTTCTCTGGTACAGGTAAGTTTAAAAGTTTCAAATCATTGTAGTTTATATGACCAAGTCTTTTGTGCCATATATCGCTGTTGCTGTTTGCAATATGAGCTTCTTCAATATTTAAGTCAAGTTTCAGTGTGTACAAGTTATTACTTTTATTACCTTTAATACATATGTTTTCTTTCCGTATTGTAACATTGTTGTTCGTAAAAGTGATGTTAAAACCTTTTCTGTTAGCTTGTTAATGGATAATAAATTATGTCGCAATCCATCTACTAATAATACTTCAATTTCAATTTGTAATGGTCGTGAACATTGGTAATCAACTGTTAAGATGCCTTTTCTTCGAGCAGTAAGGACCTGTCCATTTGCTATTTGTATTTTTATTGGTGTTGATAGTTCTGTTATATTAGTTATATATTTTTCACATTCTTTCTTTACCATATGGTTTGTTGCACCTGAATCTAATATGAAATTATCTGTATTTTCAATTGCGGCCATTGCTATAAATGATAATTTATCTTTCGAGTTGTGTGGGCTTTGACTTTGACCTCTATATGTACCTCTGTATGCTCTTCCTCGGTATGATCTTCCTCTATATGAGTTTTGGCCTCTATGCACAGTACGACCTCTTTGTTGGTTATAATTGTTGTAGTTGTTACTAAAGCAATCGGTTGCTTTGTGGCCTCTTTTGCCACACTTAAAGCAGGCCATGAATGTCACCTCAGGCATTGTTTCTTTGCCGCTATTTTTAAGTTCGGCATCTAATAGTCGGGCTTTTACAAAGTCTTGACTTAATTCTTTGTCTACGCTCATAGTCTCTAGAGTAGTAATAACTGTTTCATATGAATCTGGTAAAGTAAGTAATAAATGAGCTACCTTGTCACTTTCGTCCAGCTTACAGCCCGCAGCTTCCATCTCGCTAAGGATCGAGTCAAATTTTAAGAAATGATCTTGTAAGTTACCCGTACATTTTAATGATAGTAGTTTCTTCTTGAGGTGTAACTTATTAAATACGCTTTTCCGTTCAAATATTTCTTCTAACTTTGAAATCATTTCTTTGCTAGTTTCGGCCTTTTTAATAATATCCAGATATTTGTCGGATACATATTGTACGATCGTGGATTTTGCTTTCGCATCTTGAAGTAGAAATTTTTCCTTATCTTTTGGAGGATCATCCTTTAAAATTGTTGCAATGCCTTTCTCTTCTAATAATATTTTAATTCTAAATTTCCAATTTGAAAAATTTTGCTTTTCGTCAAGTTGGGGCATTACCATGGAAGCCATTCTTTTGTTTTACCGTTTCAATTTTTATCAATTTATTTTACCTGAAAATTACAAAATACCCCGACTATTTTTTCTGAGCCATTTTTCCGACCGATTATCGCATTGTTATTTCATTTTAAACCCATAACCTTTTAATATTAGAAATAATCTTGCGAATAAAAGATCAGCACAACTTTGACATGACTTTTATATATAACGTTTCCTTGACATAGAACAGAAAAAAAACAAACCATAGACAAACATAAATCGAAACAAACCTATTAGCACAATAAAATAATCTAACACCATCTAGTGAGACAAAAAACGATAGCCCTCATTAATTTCTTAGTTTGGCCTTTTGGTTTGGCTTGAAAAAAGGTTACGGTAACAATTTGAAAGGACAACGTTCGCTCGCACAACGCCATCTATTGATTGCAAACGAAGTTAACACGTCATCTTAAGAGCCGAGGTGCGGTATATCCCGTATATCTACCGTTATTGGATTGTGCCTGCCAATCTTGTTTAAACTTAAAATATTATCCCATGGGACCGCATTACCGTGATATCAAGTATATGTTGTATATATCAAGTATATGTTGTATATTCAAACTTCTTTCCTCGCACGACGAAGATTTGGAATCAGCTTACAGCGGCAACATTCCCGGAGCGTTACAACTTAGGGATCTTTAAAAAACGAGCCTATCAATTCCTTAAAGGGTCGGCAACGCACCTGTGATTCCCCTCGTGTTGCGGGTGTCCATGGGCGACGGTGATCGCTCTCCATCAGGTGACCCGTCTGCTCGTTTGCCCCCTCATTTTATATATAAAAAAAAAATGTGTCAATGCAGATCTTTGTTTATCTGTACTGTATGCCAAGTTTCATGTAAATCCGTTAAGCTGTTATTGCGTGATTCGGTAACAAACATCCATACATCTTCACAAACTTTCTCATTTATAATATTAGTAGGATCTAGAGCTACATACATCTATTTTCTTTTATAAGGGTGTTGCAGAAAACTAATATCACTAATATCATGTAGGAGTTGCAGTATTGAAAATGGATGGATGGGATCCCCTGCCTATCTGATTTGTGTAGGTATAAACCTACATATATCTACCAATCTGTGGTTTAGGCTGTGCTGTCTGATTATCAAGGAACATACATAGGTAGATAGATGAAAAAACAAACCACGCAATGGTACTCACTAATGCTCAAATAAACGTTTTGCATATTACAAGACAATAAAGATAACGGATTTTATATTACAGTACCTATGCATTGACTTGAGACATCATCCAAACTCAAACCGAAACAAGCTTTTAAAGATATAAAGTTTATTATCAATCATATTCTAATGACTTAAGGATTAAAGTGGCGTTTTTTAAGTGCTCAACAGGTATTCGAGGATCAGGCACAATTACTACTTGTATGTTCGCAGCTTTCACCCCATTTAATGCATCTTCAAATACAAGGCACTGAAAAAGTAGGTTGTAATTTAGGAATTATTTCGATTAAATAAAACATTGGTCCACTTTTTGCAAGTTTCCTACTTACATCTTCAGGTTTGGGGTTGTCTGGGAACCTAGAAGCACAGACTAAGAAGATTGCAGGACCTGGCTTTCCCTAAGCAACTTCAGGGTCAGATGAGCCCATGGTGAGATCGTGGAACATTCCCAATAAATTTTTATGGTTTCCCATTTTCAAATCAACACTATGTTGTTTGGAGCTTGTAGCTAATGCCATTGGAACATTATTCTAATGCAAGTGAGAATAATTTCCTTGCTCCTAGAAAATTAAAAAGATTGATCAACTAAATTATAAAGTTCCTATCTACTTTGAGATTGTAAACACAGATAAACTATAATTAATTAAACCTGGCATGAGTTGGACTTTAGGAAACAGTAACTTTAGTTCCGTGGTGGAAGCCGTGGTGGCCTAGTGGTTTGACCTATCGCCTCTCAAGCAGAGGGTCGTGGGTTCGAACCCCGGTTCGCACCTCTGAGTTTTTCGAAATTCATGTGCGGAATTACATTTGAAATTTACCACGAGCTTTGCGGTGAAGGAAAATATCGTGAGGAAACCTGCACAAACCTGCGAAGCGATTCAATGGTGCGTGCGAAGTTCCCAATCCGCACTGGACCCGCGTGGGAACTATGGCCCAAGCCTTCTTGTTCCGAGAGGAGGCCTTTGCCCAGCAGTGGGACGTATATAGGCTAGGATGATGATGATGAACTTTATTTCAGAGAAACATTGCTTCATAAAGCCTTTCGCTGTTACATCCAAATTTCCAAATCAAATATTTGTATGATTTTTTCTGCACACTCATGACCTTGGAAACCTAGTGCTGCACGTGTATGCTTCAAAGTTCAATTTGGATAAAAAATACTCATTGGCTTTTAGGCCTATCTGTACAGAATCAC
Organism: Choristoneura fumiferana; assembly: GCF_025370935.1. NCBI lineage: Eukaryota > Metazoa > Arthropoda > Insecta > Lepidoptera > Tortricidae > Choristoneura > Choristoneura fumiferana. The sequence continues at coordinate 1,163,762 of NC_133490.1, read as the reverse complement.
TTTTTAAAGTCTGGTTCACACATCCCAACCAAGTCGTGGCATGCAATCGATGGGTGACACTTTCCCGGCCCGGATAATACCGACACGGAAATACCGCCCCTGGAGGGCTACTACGAAACTCGAAGTTCGTATCGTACCGTCCCTCTCGCTCTCGTATTAAATAGCATGTGTCAGAGGGACCGCATGACACGAACTTCGAGTTTCAAGTTTCGTAGTAGCCCTACTGTTTATTGTGTACTATGAGCTTCTATGGGCTAGACCGGTTGCCAAAAAAGTTGAAGTTGAAGCTTCTATGGGCGTGTGCAAAGGTGTCTACACGAAAAATAGGGTCGGTATTTCCATGTCTGTATTATCCGGGCCGGGAAAGTATCACCCCGAACGTTGACGGATTTGATTGACGCGGTTTGTCAGAATAAGGCCGCGGTCACATGAATTCGCTCGACGCTCGTTTCCAGTGTCAAATCTGGTCACGTGACAAAGCTGAAAATGTTGAGCTTTATCGGAATTATCGTTTGAAAAAAACCTATTAAATTTCGACAAAACACATTTATTTATTTCATTCACTAATTTCTTTTATTTGTACCACTGCCACGACTGGTACTAAATGAGATTAAGAAATCAACTTCCAAGGCCAAGATCAATCCTGCAAGAAGCCATCTTGTCGCTGCTGTTCTACGCGGCGACTTGGCGCTACTTTATTGAGTCGCGGGAAATTCAAAATCGCCTTCAAAATGGGGTCACGTGACCAGATTTATCGCTGCAATGCAATCGAGCGACGAGCGACTGCATGTGGGGGCACCTAGGATATCATCCGTTTTGACTGACATTGACATGACCATGACTGACATACTTACTTATTTATTTGACAGTTGACACACCGTTTGTTTTTTTGCCATTGCATTGCCGGTGTGGTGTACACGGTGTAATTTATGGTTTATTCAAATCAAATTTATATTTTATCAATATTGTATATTTTTAAAAATACGCAACGTATTATGGCTGCTTTTACTCCGGTAACACATGTCCTTTTCGATATGGACGGTCTTATACTAAGTAAGTTCCTAATATATTTATTATTTATTGTTGTTTGTTTGATGTTTTTCACTCTACCAAACCTAACTAACCTATGACATTTTTCAAAATAGATATTACCTTAATTTAGGAGACTTTTTTTTATTTCTTAATTATTTATTCTAAATTTCACTACATTACAGATACTGAGGAATTATACACAGTTGCGTTTCAGAACATTGTGTCTAAATTTGGCAAAAACTATACATATGAATTGAAAGTAAGCCTCATGGGTTCACAAGCGCATGAGACCGCTGATAGGATCATAAAAGCTTTGGATTTACCATTATCTCGGGATGAATTTGTTGATATCAGTAAAAAGGAATTTGCTGATTTATTTCCAACTACAGAAGTTTTACCTGGTGATTATTGATTATTGAATATTACTAATAAAATAGAAACAGTTCCAGCTTAACCTTGTAAGGTCAAAAATTCAATTATTAGAATTTGAAACGGGGCTCTTTCACCACCCATTTATTAATTTTATTCGATGGATAAACATGAGGCTGTCGCCGTCTATTCAAACAAAACAAACAGAGACGGAGTCACATTTATCCGACAGATAAATTTAATCAATGGATGCTGAAACAGGGGATTAATGTCAATCAATAAAAGTTGACTATGTCCTAAATTTAGGATGTTGGGTCTTACAAGGTTAATATTAGTTAAAAAAATCTTACTGGCTAGAAAACTGAAATTGACAATGGAATTCACTTACTTTGGGAGTTTTTAACTGTCTTTTTAAATATTTTTTAGGTGCAAGAAGGTTGATTGAACACCTGCACAAACACAACATCCCCATTGGACTGGCTACCAGTTCAAGTGTTGAAAGCTATGAGTTGAAGACCAATCATCATCAGCAATTGTTCTCATTGTTCCCCTTTAAAACATTTGGTTCAGACTCAGAAGTGAGACAAGGAAAGCCTTCTCCTGACATATTTTTTGTTGCTGCTGGTAGATTCCCAGACAAGCCTGATCCAAGCAAGGTTAGTTTGAAAAGGCCTATTTATTACAAATATGTTATGCTACCAAATATTCATAATATTACTCATTCTTGGTAAGTCCCATTTACCAGTAATTTTATTTTCAGTGCTTGGTGTTCGAGGATTCAGTGAATGGTGTGAAAGCAGCTAAAGCGGCAGGGATGCAAGTAGTAATGGTGCCAGACTCTAGGCTTGATAAGAGCTATACTAAGGAGGCTACATTAGTACTGAACAGCTTAGAAGATTTCAAGCCAGAAGTGTTTAGTTTACCTCCTTATGATGATTAATTTTGAAAGTAGAACTAAATCGTTACAAAGAGTCCAGCATAATTTTCTCACAGCAATTTGTTTTTTTGCACCACACAACACTTCTGAAATATGTTATATAATTTATTAATGGCCTGAAATATTATGACAGCTTTCTTGACAAGCTACATATGGAGTGAATCAGCATTTTTTTTGCTCCATGACAAAGTACTTAATCTTTATCTCAAATAGGATATATTTTATATTTCTGTATTATTTATGAGATGACTGATAATACAATTAAAACTTTAAATACAGTGTAGAATAGGCTTAAGGCTTATGCAATATCACACAGATAAGATACATCTGTAATGGTAATGTGAATAATATGTGGCATCATGTCTCTTTTATCTGACATTACATCACAGCTAGGGCATGCTCCCGGGAATTCCCGGTTCCGAAAGTACCGGGAAATCCCGGGAATTTTCAAACACACTGGTACCGGTTCTGGGAGAAAAAAATCCCGGTTCTTCGGTTCCTTCGGTACTGAGTTTGTAACTAAATTAATTGACGTTTTTTGAATTCAAAAATTACGCGTGGGCCTGGTAATGCTGTCACCTTAACCGATTCACACACGCTCGGTTTTATTAGGATGCAATCGGCATGCTCGGCCCGGCTGCTGCCCGACCTGACGACAACGACGACGACGAATGGTGAACCAGAGGTCTTATTGCTTAACGCACTTGGTATCACAATCGTTTTTACAATTTCTTTTTGTCACTTCGTGTAGGATGAGGGTAGAAGGAGATGGTGATTGCGACAGCTAATGTCAGCGCGTTAGACAATACGGTCTCAGGCTCAGGTAGTCAAAATATAGCTGTTAGGATTTAGTATACGTACTCGCGTCCTGTAATCTGTATGTCTAAACGATTGATAATGATAGTGATGAGTTTGTTTGTGTTTTTATCTATGTAATGTTAAATGTCGTTATATGTTAAGATGTGTTACATATCTTTTTGTCCTATTTTGTAACTTTTTTATATACAGTACTGATGGTAAGCAAAGATGTTGACTGAGGTGGAGCACGCTTGCCAAATAAATGTCCGTTCACCCTAGATTTTAAGACAGCCGCATTGTAGCGATCAGAAAACACTGAAGCTGGCAGGGTTTTCCATTCCTTAACTACCCGGCAGGATAATAAAGGACGAGCGAAAACGCTTTGTGTGAAGTTTAGGGATGCTGACAACATAAAGGTGAAGATTGCGCCTACTTCTGGTCGACCTGTGAATGGAAGGAACTGATGGAATAAGATTGTGTAGCACTTCTTCTGTTAGCAAAAATTTACCACAAAATCGCCGCTAATGAGTTTCTTCATCGCTCGTCGGTCCACCGAATCTGAAGCAGCCAACTGGTACTGGGCAGAGCCGTCCTAAAGGCGACAGCAATAGGTACTCCATGCAATACCGGACTCGGGCTCTGGAAGGGCGAAGGAGCTGGTCCGCAGTAAAGTATCGCCTAACTTTGGAAAGGATGCCAAGCTTTTTCGCAGCGGTTTTCACCAAGGCCTCGATGTGACTCCCCAGAGTTTAGTTTGGAAGATAAGTGCGAATATTCAGCGTTTTTTTTTGTCGTTAGTGTCTTGGCAGGTGTTATTAAAAAGGGTCATGCGTAGGGTTAAATTTTTATGAAAATTAAAGACAATACCGATGCTAAATTTAGCGTGATAAAAATTGACGCAATTCGTCTTCTGTTGTGCTTATAAACGTGGGAGGCTAATGGCGTTTGACCGAGCGGTCAAAACGCTCGAATATTCGCCCTTACACCAAGTGTAGCTGAAAGGTGGTGGGAAATAGAAAGAGGCACATAACGGAAAATAAACACGACTGAGTTTTTGAGGCATTAAAATCGATTAAATTGGCTTAGGTGTGAGAAATTCAAAGCCAGAGCAAAAGCATGAACGGTCTTGTGGAACGGGAATAACCACACCTGGCGGTGGGCGTTAAACTCTCCCAGAAGTGCAACCTGAACCGCCGTAGGACCACCTTAGCCGAGTCACAGAGGGAAGAAAACAGCCCGCACAGTGCGCACAGCGGCAATGCGGAGACATTTGAGCGAACGTTATACACAGGCATAGAGGATCTTTTCCATACCTGTGTTTTGACTTTTGTTGATGTAATTTTGCACTTTGTTAATTGTTTTGGGTTAAATTACAACAATTATCACTTTACAGGTGTTGCATTTATCAAATTAACAAAAAAAAAATACAATTCATTTACTCAGTACCGAAAAGTACCGAAATCCCGGGAATTCCCGGTTCTGCCCCAGTACCGAAAATCTCAGTCCCGGTTCTGGAAATGGTACCGGTACCGCATGCATTACATCACAGCCTCAATTTATTGTATAGTACAAAACTGCTTTTGTGGTTAAGTAATTTTTGTTTTACGCTAAAATAAAATATGTATCAAACGGTGAGCCATGTTTTATTTGACATGGATGGACTTATTTTGAGTAAGTGAAATGTAATGTAATTTTCCATAATTAATAATTACTTTAATTTAATAATTACATTATTAATAATTCTATTAACAGATACTGAAGAGCTGTACACAATAGGATTTGAAAATATAGCATCTCGTTATGGAAAGAAATTTACTTTTGAATTAAAATGTAAAATCATGGGACAACAAACCAGGGAATTTGCGAAAATGATCATCGAGGGCCTTGACTTACCCCTCACAGTTGATGAATTTATAGTGGAATCCCGGGAAATCTTTAATGAACTTTTCCCTAATTGTAAAGTGTTGCCAGGTGAGTCCAATATTCATTTTTAGGGTTCCATACATCTAACTGATAAATTATAAATAAATTTCAGGACTTACCATTGAACTTGGCACCCATTTAGATCTCACTTCTTTTGTTGTTAAAGTTAACAATCAAGGCACTATTGAACTTGGCTCTCATTTCACATTTATGTTTTGATGGGATATCAATACTTTTTGTATAGAAATAATTTCATTTAAAAATTATAATAAAATGATAAAACCCATCTACCTATCTGGATGCTAAATTTGAACTTTCTATAAACCATTCAGAATAACATTGGACTTTAGAAGGTCGCAGAAGAAGGGGATCTTAACATGTTTTGTGAAGTTGTAATAATGATGATGGTGATGATGAATAAAAGAAGTGAAGTCATAGTTTTCTTTAATTTGTAAGTAGAATAATAGTGAGGTACTTACAAAATAACACAATATTAATACGTAATCTGCTACATAATATTAATTCGATTTATATTTTATACATATTTAATAACTGTGTTTCGTGGACTCATCCACTCATTCCCCGTTTAAAAATATTCTACTCATAGTGTCTGCTATGAAGTTCAAGCTTTTTTCCATTCCAAATTTCATCAAATTTAGTGCAGTGCTTTCTGGCGATTAAAAACTTAAAACAAAAATAAAGTACAGAATATTTCTTGGCTTGAGTTAACAATATTATAAACGTTCCGTTTCTTGCGGAATGTTCTTTACCTCTGCCTCTTTAGGTATTTTATAGGAAGACGTTCCCGTTTTTAACAAAACAGACAGTTTTTTTATTGTTTTTAAATTATGATAAGAAATATCAAGGAACAATCTCACTAACTAATATTAATTATAATTGCGAAAGTTTGTAAGTCTGTATGTTACACCTACCTCTTAACCGCTGAACCAATTTAGGTGAATTTCGGTATACAGATAGTACAAGTCCCAGGGAAGGGCATAGATAGTTTTAATCCCGGAAAATTGCATAGTTCCCGCGGGATAGCAATAAACGAATTCTACGTGAACGGAGTCTCGGGCAACTGTTAGTTAATGAATAATTGAAACTAATTTAGACGTCTTCGATATTTTAATTAGAATTAAGTTTAGAACGTATACTACGTGTCTTCGACTTCGGGCTTCTAATACTCTCGTTCGTAATTCCTTATTTACCGCCCTTAAGGCACAATGTACAATTTTTAACCCCCGACGCAAAAAAAGGGTGTTATAAATTTGACCGCTATGTGTTTCTGTGTGTACGTGTCTGTCTGTGGCGGCACCGTAGCTCTTTAAACGGGTGGACCGATTTGAATGCGGTTTTTTTTTATTTGAAAGCAGGTTTTCTAGCGATGGTTCTTAGACATGTTTTATCAAAATCGGTTCAGCCGATTAACAAAATAGGGGTTTTAGAACTTTTTGTTGGTTAGGTTATTGGCAACTAAATTTGTACAGAATTAAGTGTGCTAGTTAGCCTAACTCGCACTTGGCCGGTTTATTATCTATTCTATTAAGGGGCTGTTTCACCATCCATTGATTAGTGTTAACTGACGGTTAAGTGTGATGCCGTCTACTTGTTTTGTTCGAATAGACGGAGACGGCATCACAATTAACCGTCAGTTAACACTAATCAATGGATGGTGAAACAGCCCCTAAATAATCATAAAACATGTTTAATTCTAGCATTGATTGATATATTATTATATTGCAGGAGTTGAAAAGCTTATTCACCATTTACATAATAGCAAAATACCCATAGGATTGGCAACAAGTAGTAGCAAAGAGTCGTATGAGCTCAAAACTCAGAAACATCAGGATTTATTTGATCTGTTTCCATACAGAACTTGGGGTTCATCAGACCCTCTTGTAAGGTTGGGCAAACCGCATCCGGATATATTTTGGTGGCAGCCAATAAATTCCCAGATAAGCCGAAAGCAGAAGAGGTAAATGTTGCGTGTCTCATCATCATCTCAGCCTATATATGTCCCACTGCTGGGCACAGGCCTCCTCTCAGAACAAGAGGGCTTGGGCCATAGTTCCCACGCGGGCCCAGTGCGGATTGGGAACTTCACACGCACCATTGAATTGCTTCGCAGGTTTGTGCAGGTTTCCTCACGATGTTTTCCTTCACCGCAAAGCTCGTGGTAAACTTCAAATGTAATTCCGCACATGAATTTCGAAAAACTCAGAGGTGCGAGCCGGGGTTTGAACCCACGACCCTCTGCTTGAGAGGCGATAGGTCAAACCACTAGGCCACCACGGCTTCATGTTGCGTGTACCTTTCAATTAATATTGAAGTTTTTTTTTTCAAATGGAACAGTTAAATTTACTAGATTTTGGTTATTTTTTTTTAATTTAAATTAATTTTCCAGTGCTTAGTATTTGAAGATTCGTTGAACGGTGTACTCGCAGGCCGCGCGGGCGGGTATGCAGGTGGTGATTTTCCCGATACGCGCCTCGACCGATCGCTTGCAGTAGAAGCCGGCGCTACCTTAGTACTATCTTCTATGGAAGACTTCCGGCCAGAACTGTTTGGCTTGCCACCATATCTTCACTAATGCGACATACGAGAATGGAATAGGAGAGGTATTTTTATTTAAAAACTAGATAAGGCCATATCTAGACTAAATAAAATTACTATAGATATGTCAAATTTAATACTTAAATCTGTTAAATATTTTTATTACGTACTTACATTAATAAACATATTGTAAATAATATAATTAGTGTTAGTAAAATATGTTTAGTGTTTTTTTTATTGTATAACTGTTTTTAAATAAATTATTATTGTATTATATAGATTATAAATAATAATTTAAAATTTTCTTTGACATTGTTTGGTTTCTTTTGATTATTTGTGGTTTGTTTATTTTGTTATTCTATTTAATTTGACATATTTGTTTTATTAGTGTTTATTGTAATATATATAGGTCTTGAAGTTTATTAAATTTAGTAAGTTAGTTTACATGTATTAAACTATAGGAACACACATAATGCAACAACAATTAATATTTATTAAGTGGGCCTTTTTTCTGCTACTCATAGTATATAATAAATAGTAACAATCTATCTATAAATAATTGACTAGATTAAAGTACACAATCAAAATTATGTACATAATTTAAGTTATAGACATGCAACACTGAGCCTAATGCTACTCAAATTGAATTGTTGGACTAACACTTAAGTACCATACTTGTAGAACATCTCAAATAACCTTATTTTTAATTTATTCTTACCTTTCCTTTAAAGCTTTTAATCAAATGAAGGAAGACCAAATGCTTCAGGTTTGAATTCTTCCAATGATTTTAAACCAGTGTGGCTCCTTTAAGGTCTTCAGCTGGTATGCGAGGGTCGAAACAACCCAACTTGCATGTTAGCATTGATTGCTGCTTTCATACCGTTAACAGCATCTTCAAACACAAGACACTGAAAAAGTAGTAATATGTTTCACTGTTTTACACTAATTTAAAATAATCAGTACAGATGATTAAAGGAAGTAGCAATTCCGTGTTGTTTACAGTATTTTTTTTTGTTTGGTTTCATTTATTTTTGATATATTGCTTGATATATTCACATAAACCACATGGTCTGATCTGATTAATCAACAGAAATCAAAATGAACTTAAATTCAAATTAAACAAAATTTAAAGTACTGATTACTCTGTTGGTGTGCAATAAAGAGTTATTGTATTGTACAAATTTTGGTCAGTCAATTACTTACATCTTCAGCTTTAGGTTTGTCTGAGAACCTAGACGCACAGACTAAGAAGATTGCAGGGTCTGGCTTTCCTTTAGTAACTTCAGGGTCAGTAGATCCCATGGTGAGATGTTGGAACAATCCCAGAAATTCTGGAAAATTTTTCATTTTCAAATCGACACTCTCCTTGGAGGAACTTGTGGCCAGTGCTATCGGAACACCTTTGGAGTGCAAGTGCTCAACCAACTTTTTGGCTCCTGTAAATAGAAATATTTAAAATCAAACAAACCAGAATGGATGTGACATATTATTACAGTCCTTATTGTCTAACACAATTGGAATCACAATCATTTTCACAGTTTCTGTCACATGGTAAAGGAAAGAGACAGGGAATGTGTCCAAGTGCCCTGCGTTGACAATGTGGCCACAGGACAGTTCAATCAACTTATTACTGACTTGTTTTGTAATAATTTGACCACCTTTTGTGCTTTTGATATTCAATGTTGACTGTAGATTTTTATCAGCAATTTAAATAAGTAAGCACTTTTAGGAATTATGGACATAGTTTTGAAATCAAAAAGTAATTAATTCGTGATATATGTGATTATTTGCTTCTTCATAAAAATATGGTTACTTGGATATTTCAAAACTTCCACCTGTACTAATCATAAATAA
>NC_133490.1:1131023-1153871 GCF_025370935.1 Choristoneura fumiferana | reverse complement strand
ACTATGGATTTGCGGTAACAAAAAAGGAACTTTCCATACAAATTATTGGGACATTTCGGGAGACTATGTTATTTAAACTCAGTGAACGATTCACTCTATCTACCTGTAAATTTTCCAAATCGGAGTCGAAAAAATCAAATGTACAACCTTTTTTTAGAAATGTCATTTTAGCACTGTAGCTTGCTGTGACAAAGTACCAAACTGTTCAGCTACCTATGAGCTTGACTGCTTCGAATGGGTTTGATGCAACATCTGTCTCCGATGATGACGTGTCAGCTAAACTGAACGTGCCCGTAGTCTGCAAATACGACGGACTATTTGCGGTAGTTCTAGTTCCTTCACAAGACCTGAAGAAAGAACTGCGTTATTTTTCCGCCTTTGTACCTTTGCAAGAACTGAAGATGCTACTGCGAAAGGAACAAAGACAAAAAAAATAAACGCAGTTTTTCCTTTCTAGTCTTGTAAAGGAACTAATGCAAAAAAAAACGCAGTAGTTCCATCGCACGAACATCCAAAGGAAGCACTGCCAAATCCAGTACGCACGACTACAAGCCTGCTGGATCGGATAAAAATCCTAGCAGATAATACTTACAATAGGTAGTTATATGATATCGAATTGACAACTGTTTTCGACTCGAAGGTAACAAAGGGAGTGTAGATGATTTTGGAACTGCTCGTAGTCTTCTGCTGATTGTGCCAAATCATCGGTTATGATTATCCCTAACAAAATCAATTTATAGAGATATGTAGTACAAATTAGCACGGGATAGTTTTACCGCAATTTGATACCAGTTATCGGCCGAGAATTTGCTGTTATGTAAGTATTTCGTAAGTATTTATTTATACCTATAAGGCAAAACATGGCCTAAAAAATGCATGAGATTTGGCAAACATACAATTGGAATTATGGAATACTCCTGAGGATCACAGAGGTGCAAGAAAGTTTTTTTTTTAATTCGAATACCTACACTACAGAATAGATTTTTTTCTTCAACGGGAGCGAAGCCGCGGATTAAGCTAGTAATTATATATACGAACTGAGAAATCCAGATGCAGAAGCCTAGAATAAACTTCGTCAACTCTTTTCATGGTTAGCAACTTATTAATAATTGATATTAGCAGCTTATGATACTAATTCTCTACCAAAAGTCTTGCCACAGAAATTGAGTGATGATGATGATGATAATTAGGGTAGTAAACTCTGTATGCTTTTTATTACCTCTTTTGATAGAAAGGCTTACACGAAGCACTGTTCATAAAATATTAGGTATGTCTAAAGGCACTGTATACATGCTCGTACTAGTAACATGCTTATAAGAATGCTTATGAGCATGCTCATAGACTGAAGCTAACGCGTTCACACTTGCTTATTACCTTCCCCCTTCCACCCCGTCTCGAGCTTGCCACTAATAAGCATGCTCGATAGTGGCATGTCCTGTTCACACATGCTACTAGCTAGCATTTGCTCAATAGTAGCATGCTTTCTTGCTACTAAAGAGCATGTGTAACAGTGTCTTAAGGGACTTTGGCCTTACGGATGCCCTTGATAAACTTGATTGCCTGTGCATTCCTTTGCGTGTCGTACAAGTGACTAAGAGCCCTGGTGGCAGCGCTCTCTATTGCCAACTACGAATTCCAGCTCTCGGCGTGGAAGGTAAGGACAAACCACCGCACTATTTTCCCAAGAAACTCGTCCTGTACATTTGCTACCGATTTTCAACCGACGACCATGATTGCTAATGTAGCAAGAGGAGTAGGACCATCAACCAAGACAAGAAACCGTGGTCAGAATCTTGGTAATTTCTCAATTTATCGTACACATATTATGAACACTTGAAAGGCGTTTGGCTCGTATTATAATATGCGAACAGTTATACAAGACCCTGCTTCTAATTATCAATAAAAAACCTATAAATTTTATAGGTCGTAGTAAAATTTTCGAGTAAAGTACAGTTGGTACAAAATTTCGTGACTCGATAAAAAAATGTGAATATTACTCGAAGGAGTACCCCGATCGGGTAGCTAAGTGTCGCAATAGACTTTCGCTAGCTGGCGCTGTCTATTTGAGTGTGTGCGTGAGCTCCTAGTGTCCGTATACGGCCGCAATTGACGTTCAAAGTAAAGCACCTCGTTTGCGGCTTTGGCGGAATATTTCATTTCGAGTGTGGGGTCTAAAAATCGGTTACGCTTAGATACTCCCGCCATTAGTTTTTGGTGAAATAATTCTTCATAATTTACGAAAAAAAACCTGAAAAAAAGGAACTATTGATAACAGCGCCATCTAACGGACATTGCTCATGAGCTAACCAGGAGCAAACCCCTTAATTCGGTTTAGGTCTTGTTGCAGAAAAATGTACGGTAAAGTATTTTATGTAAAGATATCTCCATGTTCTCCCACAGCTAAGAATATATATATATATATTAATATAAAAATAAAAAACTTATTTATTCTAATTAGGAACATAAACTTCTCTATAGGTAAGTATTTAGATAAGATACGAATATAGATTCACCCAGCAGCCTGCCGCGGTCTGTGCCCAGCAGTGGGACGTATATAGTTTGGGATGATGATAGATTCACCATACGAGGGCTTTTCTAGACTTTAACACCACGATGAAAATTCTTCAAAAATAGACGTGAATTCGTCCGTATTAAAAAGTAAGTTAGTTTTTGCTTAGTTTCCTACCTTATTTTACCAGTTGCAGGGTTCAAATTGGAATATCCTAAAATTAGAGCTAGTACTTGAGTACCATGAGTAGCAACTTCAGAATGAAACGTTTCATCTACCGTTTTCGGAAGTTGCCATTTGAATCTTATTCGCGTCAGTTAGCGTTGATATTCCTTTGAAATTTAAAGGCAGTTAGAACGTTCCATTACCAGGTTAAGATTTTTAGTTCGTTCAAGGAATGAGTGGAAAGATGCGTGGCGTTAATGAGGTATTTAACGATGTAGTGAATGAGAAAGAAATAAGAGCTAATGAGCGAGGTCTTAATAGTTTGGAATTATTTTTGCTTGGAATGCGGGACATTTTATAACTACTTACTTTTAGTAAAACTAAAACATTAAAAAACCAATTTTTGTATTTTCAATTTAGGTTTTACGGGATGACCGTAAAAGTAAAAATTTGGAATTGAAATTAAAAATACAAAAAGATTCCAAAAAACCAATCTTAATTTGATTGCTTAGTAACGATATCTCTTGTCCGGGTGAGCGGTTAGTTCCAATGGAATGCCGAAAAAAGTTTCTCGATGAGGGCTACGGCATAGATGTCGCTAGCGTCGCTGCTTAAGTGTCTAAGTAAGAAACAAAAACAAGCTGAGATATGAGGTGCATAGGGAAATTTGTGTCGGTACCGTTGACCATCAGTGGTGTAGCGGTATAGCACGCGGTACGGATTACCGAGGACCTGGGTTCGATTCCCAGTGATGGTCTTATTTTTCTGTTTTTTCTGTGCATCTATATTTAAGTTTGTATTTTCAATTAAAAAACCAGTTAAGTGCGAGTGGGAAGGCATTCTTTCTTCTCCGCTAAACCGTTTGATTTCTCTACGGGTGGAGGGGTCACACGGATTATTAGAGATGGCTTTGAAAACATTTTAGGTTTGCTAATACAATTTTCCGATTTAGGGATCCCTTTATATAGTAGTATAGTGTTTGAAAATGCTTATTTTTGTTAGAAGTGTCCCACTCCCTCCTCTCTGCAAGCAAAACCATTTGAGAAAAACATTATGTTGTAGGATCAGCCAAATATGTGGTCTACCAGCCTAAAGTTGATAATCGTTTGCATGTCACAAAACAATAATGCCAATGTGTCTGTTCACTTGAACGTTCGACTATAGCGACATATTAATTTGATAGGAACTATTTTTTTTTATTCGACTGGATAAGTAAGAGATCACCACCGCCCATAAACATCTGTAACACCAGGGATATTGCAGATGCGTTGCCAACCTAGAGGCCTAAGATGGAATACCTCAAGTGCCAGTAATTTCACCGGCTGTCTTACTCTCACACTGCTGAACTTGTTTGAAAATTGATACACGACTTATTTGGTTGAGGAAAAGTTTCGAATAGCTTAGTAAGCTTGTCAAGTTAACGAGTAATAATCCATTCATGAATATTGACCGCATTATAGTACGGAACTCTACTCCAGTTGGCCAGTTTTCTTCTTTGTGTATTCCAGAAACCCTTCTCATTCCAGTGTCCCACACAACAGACGATCTGATCTTCCAGTGGGACCCTGACGTGCCGCTGGTGGTGGACGAGAACATAGAACTGCCTCAGCTCGAGATCGTCCACAACCGGACTGCTGACTGCACTCAGGTCTACTCTACTGGTCAGTATGACTTTGGAATGCATGTCACACGCAGTGGAAGAAAGGTTATGGGCCCTAATAACAGATTGTATTTGAATCGGTGCCTTTTGTTTTTCCTATAAAGACCGTTTTTTACGCCATACAAAATTTTCCTCTCGCAGTCAGAGAAGGCCTGTATCCAGCAGTGAGACGTATATAGGCCGAGATGTTGAAGATGGTGATACAAAATATACGTCAGTTAACCTTAATTTGAGGAGTGGTAGGTTGATCTAATAAAATTTACTTTCTAAATTTGTGATAGGTTGTTTGGAAAAGGCGTGCTACTATAATGCTCATACATACATCTGCCAAAGAAATTATTGCGAAATTCATAGTGAAAAGGTTCCACCCTGCCACATGGTTCAGTTTCCTCGATTGTACCTACTTGACAAGCAGATTAAGGAGGTGTTATATTTCATTTGCCCTGAGCTAAGTCATAAAGCAATTGCGTCCAATTGTTTGCAAACAGGATCGACCTTAATAGCCGGCCTGTGTGCTAAGTCGAGTTTAGTGTACATCATTAGCTGTAAGTCTGTCGTAAATGATAAATGACGTCACACATAATACTATTTTTTTTTATAAAAAAATTAAGGTTTCATACCTCAGTCGTCACAAACGGAACCCCAACCCGTCTCAGGAACGAGTGGAAGTATCAAGAGATTATTATTAAATATTCAAGGTACTTACTTCCTCTGGTAAAAGCAGTGAAAATATCAGCTTGTTTCCCGTACATACATAACAAGCACTGAAAGAGGGTAATTATTTCCTTCTTCAAACAGATTTCGGTAAAGTATTGGTTATTTTATTTTACAAGCTTTTATTTAGTTTCACCTGTCCCGTTGTCTGTCTGTCTGTAATCAAATCTTGCAATTATGATTGGTTATTTTGGAGTCTTTTTGTATTTTTTATTTCAAATCCAAATTTGATACTTTGACGGTCACAGATGTCGCTAGTGCTGCAGCTAAAGTAGCGTAGTAGAAATAAGCAACCTAAGATATGAATGCATAGGAGAAATTCGTGTCTGTAGGTACCTACTCCTGTCCAGTGGTAGTGTAGGGGTATGGCACGCAGCACGGAATGCTGAGGACCTGGGTTCGATTCCCAGCGCTGGTCTCTTTTTCTGTTTTTTTCTGTGCATATGGATGCAGTCTCAGTTTGTATTTTCGACAAATCTTGCAAGTTAAATTTCACCAACTTCCAGTATACTGGAAATTGGTAAAATTACCTATAGGTAGTCAGATTGACTTGATATTTGGAATGATTATGTAAATCGCGTGACAATACAATAATCTAGTAGTGATATCCTGATATCGAAAATACAAACTGAGACATGGATGCACAGAAAAACCAGAAAAAGAGACCAGCGCTGGGAATCGAACCCAGGTCCTCAGCAATCCGTGCTGCGTGCTATAACCCCTACACCACCGCTGGACAGGAATTTAGACACGAATTTTTCCTATGCATACATATCTCAGTTTTATGTCCAGCGGTGGTGTAGGGGTTATAGCACGCAGCACGGATTGCTGAGGACCTGGGTTCGATTCCCAGCGCTGGTCTCTTTTTCTGGTTTTTCTGTGCATCCATGTCTCAGTTTGTATTTTCGATATGGTTTCACGGGATACCCGTAAAAGTAACAAATTTGGAGTTGAAATAAAATAAAAAATACAAAAAGACTCCAAATAACCAATCATGATATCCTGATAGTCTAGCCAGGGTCGTCTCTGCAGGATGGAACTCTTCAACGGTTAATAGCATCGGCTTGAAATTTGGTCTGCAAATGTAGTTTGGGCGACAATGCATGTACTGCATCGACATTTCAATTTCCTTCTATGACACCTTTGCTATTTTCACTGATATAGTACATATGTTTAGTTTAACTTACATATTTTTTATCGCAGGCAACTTCACCTGTCTTGAAGTGATCTTCAAATTAAAGCGGCGCCTCGGGTATCACCTCTTCAACACCTACATACCGACCTGCCTCATTGTCATTATGTCGGTAAGAAAACGCATATTTATTTCCACTGAAAAAAAGAAAGAAAGAAAACACTTTTTCATTACATTGTGTCTTAAGGGCGGTAAATAAGGAATTACGAACGAGAGTCTATTAGAAGCCCGAAGTCGAAGACTGAGGGCTTTAATGAGTCGATGTTCGTAATTCTAGTACCGCCCGTGCGCCATAGAATGTTTCTCATCACATTTGCGAGTAAAATTAAAAACTTTATTTCTAAAAGAAAAAAAGTATAATTCTTCCAAAGCATTCTTCTTGGCAGCGCTTCCATAGGATAAGTTCGCCTTTGTACATATCTTTCTCTTGTTAACAGTAACTGTAATTTTCAGACGTTTTATGTACAATAAAGAGTAACAATACAATACAATACTAGGTACTACTCCTACTTCTCCTCCTACCTACTCCTACTTCTTCATTCTCCTTATTATATACTCCTTGGTCTGCTCATCAAGCTTTTGTGACGTTGGCTTTATCTACCACACACTGCTCTTCTCGCTCTGAAACCCAATCAATAATATTTGAATCGCGCCAAAAATCCACACAAGAGAAGGTATTTGGCGTAACGAGCAGCATGACGTATGGTCCTCCCCATCGATTTTAATTATTTTTCATCACACTTGCTCGTAAACAGCGTCGTAACATGCAGGCTACATTGCAACCCCCATTATTATTTTTTTCGGACGAACTGTTGCTGTTAGCCTCAGACGGCTTTTACAGCTTACCGGAGAGAGGGCGAGCAACCAGATGGGCTGCTCAGCAAGTTAGCAACCCCCCAAATAAAACCCTCGACCTTAATGTGCTTGTCATGAAACCCGTGGTCGGTAAATGAGTCATTGCCCGTACTAATTTTCTTGTCATGAAGCCCAATGTCGGTAAATGAGTTTGTTACTGCATGGTGTGCTGCTGTATAATATTCGTTTTTCTTTTACAAATATACAATTTTACTCGCAAATGTGATGAAAAACATCGATGTCGCACGGGCGTTACTAGAATTACGAACATCGACTCATTAAAGCCCTCAGTCTTCGACTTCGGGCTTCTAATAGACTCTCGTTCGTAATTCCTTATTTACCGCCCTTAAGACACAATGTACTATTACACATTAGACTCAACAACCGAGCCATCAGCTCTCCGATAATGCTGCGTTTTCACCTATACTATAATGTGCGAGG
This sequence comes from Choristoneura fumiferana, assembly GCF_025370935.1. Taxonomy (NCBI): domain Eukaryota; kingdom Metazoa; phylum Arthropoda; class Insecta; order Lepidoptera; family Tortricidae; genus Choristoneura; species Choristoneura fumiferana. The sequence continues at coordinate 1,146,335 of NC_133490.1, read as the reverse complement.
CATGTGTTTTTCATGAGCCAATAGAAACGCTTCATTTACCTGGCCTCGCTCCGCTCAGCTGTTTCCACCAGAGATGTGCTGTGCGAGAATGGGTAAATGAAGCGTTTCTATTGGTTCATGATCACGAAAAACATTCCTCGCAAGACATCCTTGCACATTATTGGTAGAAACGCTGCATAAATACCCCACTACCACTAAACCTTCTCCACGTTCCAGTGGGTATCATTCTGGATCAAACCGGACGCGGCGCCCGCGCGGGTGACGCTTGGCGTGACGTCACTGCTCACGCTGTCCACGCAGCACGCCAAGTCGCAGGCGCAGCTGCCGCCCGTCTCCTATCTGAAGGCCGTTGACGCCTTCATGTCCGTCTGCACTATGTGAGTTCATGCCCATCAGCTGTGAATCAAGGGGGGAGGTCACAAGGTCTAATTCTAGTTAGAAACCCTCCTGCTCATCTGTCGCAGAAATAATATTATATTTTTAATGAGTTTAGAAAAATATATCTACTGTTGTTAGTGACCCAGTTGCCCAGGGGGAAGGTCATGAGCCCCCCATTGGATCCACCCAAGAGTCCAGTCCATTCTGAGATGGCGAAAAAGAGAAGGAAATAAATTTGGGGATGAATCGGTATCTCTATTCCAAAGAATACCTACTGTCACCATCAAGATAACATTGTAAAAAATAGAAATCGATTGAAATCTTGATTCATTTTGCCATTTAAGTCTGAGAAAAATAGGAAAAATAATACAGGTAAAATTAAACGATATTATCTTCAACAGTATTTTAAATGAAATCGCAAATAATTAGAATACATTGAAAAAAAAATACAAAAAGAAATGCGGAGGCCGAGGATCGAACGCGGGTATTCGTCGATCCGGGACGCGTGCTAGTGATAAGCCGTTACACCAAACTCCCACGGTGTTTCCCATTGTATTCTCGCGACAGTTCTAACTTCAGAAATTAAAAGATTTTACTTATTGTTTCAGGTTCGTGTTTATGGCATTAATGGAATACTGTCTCGTTAATATTGTGTTAGGTGACGGCGCTGGCAAGCCTAAGGTAAAGTCCTCAATGTTTTATTTTTAAAACATAGTAAAATTTTAAGTAATATACATTTAAGTAAATAAAAAAATTATGACCACTAAAGATCACGTACAAAGATCAGTTTGTGTCAATTTTACGTAAACGAGTGTTTTCTGCCAAATGTTACTATCACCTACCGACTGTGCCAACTAGATAATGGCCCTTATAACCGGATTTTTATCGGTTACCTCTGTATTTCTTTAGGTTGTAACTTTTTTATTACACATACATAAATAACAATAATACCTTAAATAATATTTTCTAGCTGATCGTAACATATAATTTATCTTTACCCTAATGTAAACTCTAAACTAACGTTTAAAACATAGATACCTCATGATTGCACTTTTTAGGTTCAACAGACAAGTCATATAACATTTAGTTGTGCTCCCTTGGATAAAACACTAAAACGAGCCCCAAACGTTAAAATATGCATGGACCAGTCCATTATAATTATAATTTTGACATAATTTACTGTGTACATAAATGTTAAATTTGCATGCCAGTTTCTGCTAGGATATGCTAGATAAAAGTACATTTGTATTATATTCCACCCTGTTGTAACCATATTCAGCGAATAAATTATCATTTCATTCATTCAGGTCAAATATCATATCATAATTATCATGTCATAGGTAAATTATCTTTGCAGGAGCCAGCAGAAGCAGCGAAGGCGCGCATGCGCGCGATCAACATAGACCGTTTCTCCCGCGTCTTCTTCCCTCTCCTTTTCTCCGTGCTCAATGCCACCTACTGGATACACTTCGCTCAGTACATCTGACTGCCCGACTACGATGCAGACAAAGCATAGATAGACTAAGTTTGACCTTACCTGGACTGTTCGCTAACATTAGGCACTTGTCTCACCGCCAGCGAGGAAACGATTGGCTATCGACTATTTTCTCGCTCAAGAAACGAACAAAAGATATAAGATCCTGTGTGAGTATAAGAGATATATATATTAATAGTTGATCGCTGGCTGTTCACACTGTCGGCGAGAACTCGCTCTTACATCTTTTGTCGCAGCGACAAGAGCTATAAAACCCGCTGAGCTATAGATACTCGCTCAGCGATGTCAGCTTGGCGGCCGCCCCGCACGAGCGAGTCGAGTGGAGCGAGTAATCGCCCGTCGCACGCGAACACTCGCTTACAGCCGAGCGACAAAACTACACTCGCTTCTCGCTGCTCGCCCACTCGTTTCTAGTTACTCGCTCTACTCGCTTCTCGCTCATCGTTGGCGGTGGGACAAGTGACTTACGCTTCAAAACCATAGTTATGCTATACAGGCTGTCTCTGACCGTGGGCTTCTTTTGTTTTGTAAAATTTTCATTGCATGTGTTTACCTGAAGGAGTGTATTAATAATTATTTTGCACTCCTTCAGGTAGGTATAAACGTTATTAACCTTGATAATTATTATCAGTACCTACGTGATTATCACAATAACTGTCATTGATAGTTGTCGTGTACATTATTAAGATAACTTTTTATCGTTGATAATCAAGATAATTATCATGTAAATTATCAAGATAACCATCGTTGATAATTATCGTGGTAATTATCCTGTGCAACCGTGTTTGGAGACAGTGATTGAAAAAGCAACGAAATGAAGAATTAGTCCAGGTCGGGATTTCCATCTTTGGGACATAGCTGCCAAAATTGTCTGTATTAAGCTCTCGTAGTCGGGGAAATTGTTATTAACATAAATAAACATTTAAATTAATCCATAATTATTAACAAACTGTAACATACCTAAAATGCAATACATTATTAACATCGTAACAATAAGTCCTAGTAGGTAATGCATCGACAAGACAGCTACTATTCTTCATTTTTTTAGCATTAGATAAAGGGTAAACAATCTTGACGGTTCTTTTTAACGAAAAAGGTAAAAAAAAAAACAGTAACTATTATTTATGATACCAAAATAATGTAAATGAGCACGTAATCTTGATAATTGTTACAAATTTGCTGTGACTTATTTTTCAAAAGTGTTTTTCAATAAAAAGACACGTCCAGATCGCTTACCTTCTTTCCAATGCTAAAAAAACGAAGTAGACGCCTGATGTGAGACTTTTTGCGAAGTGTTCTGGCAACAAGAACAGCGACGCACCTCAGGACGATCACAGGAAAACCTCTGGGCGCCTTATTTTAGAGCGGTTTCACACCGAGCCATCTTGCGTGCCGGGGCCCTTGGGTACCAAAGAAAATGGAACTCGGAAACTTTGGAAAGAATTAAATGTGAATGTCATTGGCAACAAAGATTAAAATGACTGATTTTCGAGGCCCCGATGAGGTCGGGGGCCATGGGCACGGGCCCCCTGTGCCCGTATAGAAAAGACGGTACGGGTTTCGCACTACAATAATCCGAATCGGTGAAAATACGGACTGGAGTGGAGTAGTCGTAGAACTATTTGTATGTGTGAAATTCGGATGACAGAAATCGGATCTACTGCGTAAACTAAGTACCTTACTGTAGTGTATGTCTAAAGGCACACATACACTGTCTCGTGTGTTCGTGTGTGAGTGCACAGCGTCAGTGTCACCTGAGCCGTGGGCGAGTGTGGAGGCTGTGCAGTGTGCTCACGCGGGCATTGTCGAGCCAGTGATACGAAGGAAGAACCCTAGCTCCTACACTTACAAATAGCTCTTGCACTGTTGTGTTTCGGCGTGGAGAGTAAGACAGCCGGTGAAATTACTGGCACTTGAGGTATCCCATCTTAGGCCTCTAGGTTGGCAACGCATCTGCAATACCCCTGGTGTTGCAGATGTTTATGGGCGGTGGTGATCTCTTACCATCAGGAGACCCACTTGCTCGTTTGCCATCCAGTCGAATAAAAAAAAAGTTCTGAAACTGCTCCAAGCCGTATTTTATCGGAATCTGACTAAACAAAGTAGGTACGGAATTTATTGAATTCGTTATTCTAGTACTCGTAGTTCTGGCAGTGGCGTAGCTATCGTATGGCCAGGTGGTGCAGGGCCCGGACCTCAGGGGGCCCTCTAACCTAAGCTAAAATGGCGTGAAATGGCGACATTTCATGATATGCCTAAAAGTTGGCCAGGCATGCGATGTGCTGAGAAACAATACGGCAGATCGATTAGAGCAACGCATTCGTCGATATTCCTAGCTCTATACCGGGCACATAATGATATGGCTAAAAAAAAAGAAAAATTTAGGTATGACGAGCGAAGCGAGGAGTGGTTAGTATGAATTATTACCACAAAGCGAGCGTGCCGCGGCGGCCGGCGAAGTGCCAGAACCGATAAGGCGGCGTTTCATGATATGCCTAGGAATTTCATGATCTGCCTAAACGTTACTAGGCAAATCGTTAAACGGTGAGTTTTGAACGATATTTATGGCAGCAGGCGGATGTCCCTTAGCCAATTCATGAAATGGCGCTATTTCACGATATGCCTAGGAATTTCGTGGTCTGGCGGATTTTACAATCGGCCGCCGAGCTAACATATGCACCGACCGGGACCCTGGTCCACCTAGCTACGTCACTGAGTTCTGGCGACCACTTGAGGCATAATCAAAAAAACTAAATCGCGTACCAGGGTGTGACCTTGGTGCTACTGATGTCATATTGAAATTTCTTAAATCTGCGAAAGAAATCCTAGCGAAATTGAATAGGAAAAAGTGTCAATTTGATATGTGATTCAGTTAAAAAATCCACGGAAATGGATGTTGAGTGACAGCGTAAATCTATTTTTTTTTTGCCAGATTAGTAAACAGAGTATTATTTATTTAAATAAATACTGCAGTCAGTCACCTCCAGTAATATACCGGGTGTGGCCTGTAACATGAGCAAATAATTAAAACAGATCGTACTCCTCAAAATGAACGACATTAGTACAGCGACTTTTAAAAATAAGTCGTATTTAATTTCTATTACAATTGAAGCTCCTGTCAGTTTCTATGGGCGTGTACACAAAAAACAGGGCCGGTATTTTCATGTCGTTGTTATCCGGGCCGTAAAAGAGTGTCACCCGTCTATGTCATACGTTGTTTTTAATTCGAAAATTGTAAAGAGGCTCCTAGACGGGCCATATTTCCACTGCAATATGTGAGTAAGAGAGGGACACCAATAGTTGCCGGCCACAAATTGCAGTGAAAATATGGCCCGTCTAGGCACCCGCTTACAATTTTTGAATAAGTTGAAATAAGTTGGCTAGAGACTGTAATGGCGATGTTCTGAAAACCCACGCATTTCAATTATTACTTAAGTGTGCATTTAGTTTAACAGATAGCCTGTTTACTAGAAATCTTTAACAGTTTACAAAATAAAATAATTATATGTTAAAATAAAAACATGTTTCTTCTATGCCAGCTAGCACTGTTCATACTGTTTTTCAATAAGGTCTACCCGCTACATGTGAACCGCGTCAGCTAGCGTAGCCCTAACTAAGGTAAGGACGGGGCGGTACGCGGAGCGAGCGGGGTAGCATGCACAAATTAAAACGTGTCACACACTAAGCAGATACGATAAGATATCTGTATCTGTCAATATCGCTCCCTATACAATTCAATGAGCTAACACACACAGCGCAGATAACTTATATTTTATCGTGAAGTATCTGTGGGCACCGACCGACATATATATCGAAAGATGGCAAAGATATTATCTGCGTGTATAAATTGATCTGTGTAAAATATCTGCAGATAGATACAGGTTGATGTGAGAGCCCCGCTGCACGCGAGTAAATCTAGAAGAGATAAACACGAAAACATCCTGTATAAACAAGCCGCACCAAAAAACAAGTCTACTCAGTTTGAAGGATTTAGACTGAATCTATCGTCTCGTATATTATCGTATCTGCGTAGTGTGTGACACGTTTAACGGCCACCGCTACATATGTGCCGCAGGCTCTACCTATATAATTAAAATAATTAAGTTACTCTTGCATGTTCCCTATTTGAGATTCTTCAAATGGCAATAGCTACTTAAGTTTTCAAATATGTCATACAAAAGATACATATAATTTAAGAATAGGCTACCTATTAAAGAACAGTAGGTATTGACAAAATTGCAAACATGCCTGTGTCTTTTTTAAGGCAAATTAAAAAAAATATGTACCTATCGTCCAATAATTTTAAGATTCCAAACAAACCACAAACAATTATAACCTAAGTACTTAATGGTACAAGTCAAGCACGTAAAAACAGCTCTGGGTGGCTAGTGGACGGGATACGTTTGCGCATCTGTCAACTAACAAGCCAATGGCGTGACGGCCGCGCGCGCTCCTACGCCCCCTCCCGCGTCCCCCACTGCTCCGCCGCCAATTTGGTCCGTAGTCATTCGCTCACTGCGCAGGTATATCGCTAGGAGCTCTTTTTACGTGCGTTGATTTATATTAAATGCCACGCAAGATTGCCAATGTGTCAATGCGACAGAGTAAGGCCTCTTGTACACACACGGTTTATCGCCGTGAAAATCTACGGTTAATTCGCACGGCGCACGCGGCTACAAACTTTCATAGTGATCCATACAACACTGACGACCGTGCCTACACGCGGCGAATTAACCGTAGATTTTCACGGCGATAAACCGTGTGTGTACAAGAGGCCTAAAAAAGTGATCCCCTACTTTTGATGCTACTTTGATACGAGTGCAATACTCGTAATACAATAGGTAGGTAAAGTACAATTCAATAGAATCTGTCAATTTTCTACATATTTAAGACACCCTATCGTGGGCACACTTGATTATATATGTCCCTGTTGTTGCAATTATCATCTAAAAGGAATCAAAAAAGAATAATAGTCACATTACAAAGCCTTAGGCAGCCCGGTGTTTATATTAGTAGGTTGGAAGTGTCTACAGGATTGTCAGTTTCTATTGAATTGGAGTTTACTCTAGCAACATGTCAATGACATCATAAAAGTGTAATAGTTAGAGGAGTGCTACCAGAGTTGAAGCATGTCACGTAATGACAGCAGGGTGTTATTATTATTATTCCCCTTGATGGCGGCCTTAAGGCTTGGGCCAGTGTCAGTTGACAGCAGGGTGTTTCACCATCCATTGATTCTGACGGTTAAATCCATTCATTCATTCATTTATTCATTCTCCTTTTATGCAATCAGTTCTTTTTGTAGCTGTGTGTTCACTTCAAATCTCGTGGCACTACCTATATCTATCTACATTTAATCGAGAAATTATTTTATATTTATTACACATAACATAATTATATCTTTCAATAGTCTGCTGTGGAGACGCTTACCAAGAAACGCGTAGGCGTAGGTACAGTTCAAAGATATGTTTACACTTTTGTACTTTGTCATTGTATGCCGTCTGGCAGTTATATACAAAAGTTCAAACATGAATTGATAGCAAGCTGTTGCTGGTACTAGTAAAGTGTAAGCATAATTTTTAAACCTCAACCCGTAACCATTTTGCATCCAAAAACCAGCGAATGATACGGGACGGTGCCGCGAAACGCACACTGACTAAAAGTTATATTAAGTACGCTAAAACTATACTTACCTACACGTGTAAACAAGACTTTATGATTATATGTAAAGCCTAGTCTAGACCTACGAGAAAGAACTGGCAAGTTACATTAAATTGTGAGGCCTTAAAGCGAATGGCTTCGAGGTGGTCAATCGATGCCAGGAGGTACAACTTGTACAGCCGCGTATCCAGTAGAGGCAGCCTCGGGCCGAGCGGCTGCCTCGCTCCGAGGCCGCGCAAGTGGAGACGCTGCCAAAGGCACGGCTCAGACTGAAACCGACAAAATATGGCTCGGCTCGCGGTGCTCGGCCTGAGGCTGCTCTAATGGATACGCGGCTTACGATTTTTCTTACAGCGGGGCTACAACGAAACTCGAAACTCGAAGTTCGTGTCGTGCGGTCCCTCTCGCTCTCGTATTAAATAGTATAAGTGTCAGAGGGCCCGCAAGACACGAACTTCGAGTTTCGTAGTAGCCCCGCAGGTTTTGTTGAGACTTTGCTTATGCCAAAAGTTAATTAATTAAATTTGTAAGAAATGCAAAAGTAGAGACCAAAGGGGCCGGTGCAGCCACTGTAGTCTTTGCCGGCAGCTATCGCTCTCAATGATTTCATTGAAGCATTTGATGTTCGAGGGAACACGTCGGCGTTTTGGGCACCGTACTACGGGGGCCATTTTTAGATTTAATTAAATTTAGTTACTTATAAACTTTTTATTTCAGTAAGTACATATATCTGTATTTAGTATTAAGTTGGTTCGTTATTTTTGTTAATTCTGTTTTATGAATCTTCAATCTGATTTTTAGTCACCATTCAAATTTCTTTTGAGATATTGAACCTTAAAATGACAGTGACGGGGCCTTCTCAACTTTTCGAGTTAATTAACATTTTGAATTTCGTACTGTTCCGGAATCCGCAAAATCATCTGGGGTGCTACTACGAAATTCGAATATCGAAGTTCGAATAGTACCGTCTCTCTCACTCTCGTATTATATAACATACGGCTGCGGCTTCACTGAGGCGGAGGCGAGCGGAGCGGTGAGGAGACGTGTAGGGATCGACCATCATTATATTACAACTCGTCTCCGAGATGTGGATTTGTTAGCGAGAATACGGGAGAATGAAACGAACGGTTTTTCAAAATACACCCGTAGCTTTTTTCAACAAAGCACCACAGTGTATTCCAACGTCAATTGGAATAAAATACAGACAGATTACACTTATAAACTTTAGTTATTATGAGAGAGCACAGAAAACTTGACCTGAACGATACAGGGTCAAAACCAGAGAGAAAGTAGAGTTGACAGCAGGAAATTATTTAAAAGGAACAAGACAAACAGTGGCAACATTGATGCAAAGCATAGACTTAAAGTAACGTTCTATTACTTCTATTCTAACAGGATTTCAACTAATGTGAGGTCGATCCCTACACGTCTCCTCTGCGCTCCGCTCGTCTCCGTCTCAGTGGAGCCGCAGCCTAATCGTTAGGGGGACAGTACGATACGAACTTCGATTTTCGAATTTCGTACTAGCCCTCCAGGGCCCGTTTCTCAAAGCATATTAGTCTAATAATATTAGTGTTTTGTCTCATAAATTGTATGAGAAAATGAGACAAAACACTAATATTATTAGACTACTATGCTTCGAGAAACTGCGGATAACCCGAACAAAATTCTATTGACGTCAGAGACGTAAATTTAATGTGATGGTTGGTAATAGTTGGGTTTGTGTGCTGTGGAGGTGGAGGAGCTGCATGAACACACATTTGTTGTAAAGACGTTGCTGTCGTAAGGTCGCTGGTGAGTAAAGTATTTAATCGTTTGTAGTTCATTGATATAAATGGATCTCCGCATGAATACCGCGTAACTAGATTTTTCCAGAAGGTATAATTTTAATTTTCACTGACAGAAGAACTACATTGCACATTGTAGGTACTGTTCTGACAATGAAAATTGTACCTTATGGAATATGCTAGTTACGCGTTATTGCAGTATCATCGACGATTGGTAACCTAATAGTATTTCAAAATTTGGATGGTGACTGACAAATCAACTTGTATAATAATAATAGCTAATTTTATTGTAAATTAATCTGCTATTTATATAGGTAGATAAATATATACTTAAATCTATTTCTAGGTAAACATTGAAGAGTTATCCTTGATGAGCGTTGAAAGTACGACGGTTGATCTGTTTACTAAGAAAATAAAATAATGATTTGTTCCATCATTTGTTTTAATTTAGTTAAGTACCTATTTTAATTACATCACTATTCTTTTTATATTGTTAAGGTCATTTAGCGACAGCTTAGACAACCGATGGAATCGACAATTTTGAGGTAGTAGATTGTATTGTATCTATATGTATGTATGTTGAGAACACATTGAGAAATAATATGTACAAAGGCAGTGGTACTTTTTGTACCCGTTCCCTTATTTAGTTAGATTATTATCAATCGATCACATCAAACTTTATAATTATATCCTAATTTGATAACTTTTCTCCATTTCTCCATTTGATAACTTTTCACCAATACACCTTTACACGTTGGATTGACTTGAAATTTGGTTTACCTACTTATGTAAATTACCTGACAATACAATAATCTGGTAGTGACAACCTGATAGTCCGACCAGGAACGTCTCCACAAGACGGAACTCTTCAACAGTTATTGGCATCGACTTGAAATTTAGTATGCAAATGTAGTTTGAGTTTGGGTGACACTACAAGTGCAGTCAACAAAAAGTACAGTCAGCAAAAAAAGCTTGTATAAAAAATGATTTTTTTCTAAAAACTTATTTCGAATTCGTTTAAAAGTGAACATGCGGTAGGTATTTGTTAGACTGCTAACGAGTCTGCAGGGCTACTACGGAACTCGAAACTCGAAGTTCGTGTCGTGCGGTCCCTCTTTACACTTATACTATTTAATACGAGAGCGAGAGGGACCGCACGGCACGAACTTCGAGTTTCAAGTTTCGTATAGTACTGCTGTATGTAACAACCACTATAGAACCGTTTTTAGTGCCTGCCTAATTTGGTTTGTGTCTAGTGCGGCGAGCAAAAAAACGTTTTGTTACGAAATAAGTAACTTGCAAAATTACCTACCTACTTTACATAGTGCAAATTAAAAAATTGCAACCTTGGATTAAACATTCACTTTTGTTAAAATAGACTCAATGAAAAATATTCAGAGAATTTAATTGGTAGGTAAGTTACCTATAGCTATTTACTTCAATGTTGTAATTTGGACTACTGTTTGAGAAAGTACATTTTAAAAAGTTAATGTAGTCGCTTAAATGCTTAAACTTATGAATATGTAACAGATGTAATGCCCGTGCACATAAAAATAATGACACTATTAGCGCGCGATGGGTTAAATATGTGTGACAATTGTGTGACCAATTTACAAAAACACGTGCGTCAATACAATAGCTGCAATTACATTTGTTTAAATCTTCGACACCACGTCAGGGTTCGTTTATCCTTTCCGGTATGGTTATTGTTGAGCTAGCTGGAACTTAGCTAGAATAAAAGATCAATTAGGTCACATGATTTTTTTGCGAACTTTCTGTCTCGATTCGATAAAATTCTTATCAAGTATCAAAAGATAGGCAAATAAGAATCATAGTCGTGACGCGCGAAACGGAACGCTCAAATCAAATCAAATTTAGTCGCGTTCTGAAAGCGAATGGGTGCGGGTCAATTGCAACATTTTTTTTTATAACAACGCTTCTTTCACGAGGAATGCTAAAAGTTATCAGCAGATATAAACGATCAATTACGTGATAAGATAGTGATCTGTGATCTCTAATCGAAGCGATATAAAAAGATATCACTTAAGTTCAAGTTCAGGGCCGTAGTGCAGCAGCGAGACTTTTCAAACGCACTGCGAACTGTCACCTCGTTTGACAACATCAGTCGGCCACCGGGTGACAGTCAGTTTGAACGTGCGTAAACATACTTTTCCGGTGTTAGCCCGCCATCAATTCGCATTAAATCGTGCTTATTCAATTACATAAACTTATTACAGACGACCGGTCTTCATACGAGGCACGGGGAGATGTCTGACCACGAGCCGACGCTGTGAGTCTAATCGGACCGTATAAAAAAAGTTTAGTTGGCCCGCGAATGTTGCGGATTCCGCTTGCATTGTTTCGCTAAATCAACGTTTTGTGTGTTAAAAATAATAAACTGGACTGTTAAAAATGAAGGAAGTGCACAGTAAAGAGGAGACCTCGGACGATGAGTCCGGATTGGGGTACCAGAACACTTTGGTGAGTTGTTGCGATGTTTTGAACTTTCTATTTTCTAGAAATTTTCTTTCTCCGTTAACCCGTTGACGTACGTAGCGGCTAGCGCTTGCACTTTTGCTATTATTTAAACACTCCAATCACCTTAATTACTTTATCTTGAGTTTCTTTATCTTGCGCGAGTTTGTTTACGTGTCTTTGTCAAACAATGCGGCAGCGTTCTTCCGAGTGAGTTGGACGATTAATGGATTTAAAATTCGATCGCACGTTATATTTGCACGAATTTAAATCAATCTGGAAGGTTCTGACGCGTCGCACATGCACTCGCGAGACGCAAGTTTGATTCAAAATACTGTGTTGTTTAGATAACACACGGCCGTATTTACTATACCGACTAACACTCGTATTATATAGCAATCTTGTAAATATATTACTTGCTACATTTACAAGCCCTACCTACAATATAATTGCATGGTCATGACTTTGTAGGTGTTTAAACTTTTGTTTTAAAGTAAGTACTTACTGAATAACATTTACATTATTATTTCGTTTGTTTTGAATTTAAATAGGTATCATTGTGGTGAAAATCACATATACATAATATTTTAATTATAATAAATGCTAAAAAGCATTAAAAAGCAAAATTTGGGCAGTTGTCACAATCAGTTGACATATTTTTTATGAGTTGTAAAACAAAATTATTTGTTGTTGGAATGTGCTCGGAACTCAGACTTCAGGAGAAGGGTACTTGGGGGTTTGGGCCCCATGCACAATGGCCGGGTCAATTGTTGGCTCTCAGAGCCAACATCTGACAAAGCCATTTGCATTTACCAATTTTTTAATATGTCCCTTGCGTAGGGAAATGACTGAGCACCCATGAGGCTGACATGATCACCTGGAGTGTTCAAAGCCTCAACAAAAAAAAGAGAAAAAAAAAACAAGATTACCCCATATACTTTGTATAGCTGTAGCAAGCTGTGATGTCACTTGTTTGCCAATTCAATTGACCATTTATTTATTTAAAAGCAACTAAAAATGTTGTATGGTTAATTAAAAAGTAATTTTCATGGCTTAAGCTAAAGTGTTTTTTTAATTAGAATTGTGTCAGAATGTCTGGTTGATGGTTTCACTTAAATAATTAGTACAGTTCTATGGAATTTGACACCAATATTTTCAAGATACTGCTCTAATTAAAAATTAAACATTTACTTTAAACCTGAACAAGTGTATTAATTTGCAATTAGCTGTAAAGTTTGAGTTTTAGTAAATAAATAAATAGTTGGTCAATTAAATTGACTAACAATTAAGACAATTAAAGAAAGAAAGAAAGAAAGAAAATACATTTATTTAACGCCATAAAACAAACATAGAACAAATAAAGACATACATGACGCTAAATAGGTCCCCACTCAGCATAATGTTGATGTTACAGTCCAGTATTTGCGGTACAAAGGTTATATCATGGTTTGTTTTATAAAAATTCTGAACAATAATTAGATTCAGAGAAAAAAGAGTTACGATTTCATAACAAACATAACATTCTGACTTCAAACAATTATGCAAATCAATATGGACTCATTATGGAGCTTTTCCACTATTTATCATCTTGCTGTGACCAACAACAACTTGACTATAGGTACAGACTTATTGAGTCGCATACATTTGAAAAAATTGAAAAATATGGTGCTTATTGGACTATGGAACGCCATTTGTTATTATGTATAATCTGTCTTAGTATCTTGGCATAGCTTAAAAAAATCTTATCAAAACAACAATGGATTATGATTAGTTTGGTTGCTGCTAAAAAGGCACATCCAATGAAACACATCTAATATAAAAAACAAACTGTAATTGGTCCATTTATAAAAAAAAAAGTTATAATCCTCATCATCATACCAGCTGTAGGGCGTCCACTGTTGGACAGAGACCTCCCCCATAGACATCCACTTGCTTCTGTTGGAAGCGGTCTGCATCCACCGTGAACTTGCGGCTTTAACCAGTTCATCCATCCAAAAAATAATTATAATAATTATAAAAAGTGAAATACTGCTCCTTTGCCAGACCCTGAATACCATTCTTAGTCAAAGTAAACCTTAAGACTGCAGGTTTGTGAAGGTCTCCGATGTTTTCCTCCACAAAAATTTTGCAACATTTTGCACACGTATTTCGAAAAACTCAAGAGATATGAGCCCTGGTCTAAACCCACAGTCCTCTGATTGAGAGACCAGACAGGATACTGTTGTTATTATTATTGTGCAGATGGTCATTACAAGAACTCATTACAATATATTTACATATTAGCAACAGATAGCAACTCTGTTGGGTTGATAGCTTACCATTAGGTGACCCGTTTGATCATTTTCCTCCCTCTATCTTCTACACTGTGTTTTTATTGGTTTCCGTTATCTTCGACAGACTGCTCAGTTCATTACCTAATAGAAACTATTTTTATGTAAGTTTTTAATCAAAATAAAAAATAAAAATATACATTATATTATTTATAATAACTTCACAGACATTGTTTAGGGTAAAATTGTAAAATTCACAAGCTTGCCTGGTGATATTGATGTGACACATAAGAGAGACAAAAAATTACCTTTTTAGGGTTCCGGAGCCAAAATGGCAAAAACGGAACCCTTATAGTTTCGCCATGTCTGTCTGTCTGTCAGTCCGTCCGCGGCTTTGCTCAGGGACTATAAATGCTAGAAAGCTGTAATTTTGCGCGAATATGTATGTAAACTATGCCGACTAAATGGTACAATAAAAATGACAAAAATATTTTTTTTAGTGTACCTCCCAACTCCCATAGACGTAAAGTGGGGGTGATTTTTTTTTTCTCATCCAAACCTGTATTGTGGGGTATCGTTGGATAGCTCTTACAAAATCATTAGGGGGTTGCTAAAACGATTTTTCGATTCAGTGATCTGTTTGCAAAATATTCAACTTTAAAATGCAAATTTTCATTAAAATCGAGCGTCCCCCCCCCCTCTAAAATCTAAACCGGTGGGTGGAAAATTTTGAGAAAATTCAGAATGGTATTAAGTTTATCAAACTTTCAAGGAAAACTATAACGGCTAAGTTTGCTTGAGAATTATTAGTAGTTTAAGAGTAAATAGCAGCCTAAGGTATAAATATACCTAAACTTGGAAGATTCCGTATAAAATACGAAATTCTTAGAAAAATATTACTTATTTTTTTCGTAATGACTACGGAACCCTATTTTGGGCGTGTCCGACACGCTCTTGGCTGGTTTTTTTATCCTTCTTTTGCTAATTATGTGTGTAAAATTGATAAGTATATGTGTAAAACAGTTCAGTTACAAACTTTAAAAAAAGAGTCATGAAATTAAGAACCTTTACACTGTTTTAGTTAATATCGTCACTTTAGATTATCTCTTTAAACAATAAGAGTCAAGCCAATGGTGTTTTGGAGAAACTAACTTTATTTGACCTGTTGAATGTTCCCTTAAAGTTACCAGAAATCAAAATTAACATGGTGTACCTATATTAAAAATTATGTAAATGTAAATTAAAG
>NC_133490.1:1126776-1127546 GCF_025370935.1 Choristoneura fumiferana | reverse complement strand
CAGATTAAGCTACCTGGACATATAAGTGCTTGAAGATAAATAAGATCATTTATTAAATCAGGCGTTATTTCGCGTAGGTCTAATTGAACTAGCCGTTACCGCGACTCCGCGCAGTATTAGTTTTCGCTATCCCGCGGGAACTTTTGCCGTTTTCCGGATAAAAACTATCCTATCTTCCTTCTCCGGGACTCAATCTATCTGTATTTCATCTAAATACATAACAAACAAACAGACTTACAAACTTTCGCATTTATAATATTATATATTAAGAATAATATAATATATAAATAACAATTAAGTAATGAACAACTACTTTGCTCACCTGCAACCTTCAGTAGCTACAAACCACAAACTGGGCTGCGAAGTAAATCAATGGCGTACCTATTGCCGGAACAGCCCATAAGCAAATACCATTAATGTAATAAAGGCGAAAGTCTGATTGTTTGTTTGATACTCCATCACGTCTAAACCGCGGAACCGATGTAGATGAAATTCGGCATACACATAGTTTGAGTCCCGGTGAGGACATAGTATAGTTTTATCCCGGAAATTTATGGTTTCCAGCGGGATAGTGAAAACTGAATTCTACGTGGACGAAATCGCGAGTAACACGCTAGCAATAGTTGTTTAGGGCATCATGTCTTGGGGGGGGAGTATCATAAACAGTACCAAAAAATAAAAAACTCGAAAGTTCGTGTCGTGTGGTCCCTCTGACACACACTATTTAATACGAGAGCAAGAGGGACGGTACGATACGAACTTCGAGTTTC
>NC_133490.1:1044406-1126676 GCF_025370935.1 Choristoneura fumiferana | reverse complement strand
TGCTCTTTAGCTAGCACAGAAAGCATGCTACTATTGAGCAAAATGCTAGCTAGTAGCATGTGGAACAGGACATGCACTATCGAGCATGCTTATTAGTGGCAAGCTCGAGACGGGGTGGAAGGGGGAAGGTAATAAGCAAGTGTGAACGCGTTTGCTTCAGTCCATGAGCATGCTCATAAGCATTCTTATAAGCATGTTACTAGTAACGAGCATGTATAACAGTGCCTTTAGACATACCTAATATTTTATGAACAGTGCTTCGTGTAAGCTCTTCTATCAAAAAGAGGTAATAAAAAGCATACAGAGTTTACTACCCTAATTATCATCATCATCATCACTCAATTTCTGTGGCAAGACTTTTGGTAGAGAATTAGTAATCATAAGCTGCTAATATCAATTATTAATAAGTTGCTAACCATGAAAAGAGTTGACGAAGAGTTTATCTAGGCTTCTGCATCTGGATTTCTCAGTTCGTATATATAATTACTAGCTTAATCCCGCGGCTTCGCTCCCGTTGAAGAAAAAAATCTATTCTGTAGTGTAGGTATCGAATAAAAAAAAACTTCTTGCACCTCTGTGATCCTCAAGGAGTATTCCATAATTCCAATTGTATGTTTGCCAAATCTCATGCATTTTTAGGCCATGTTTTGCCTTTATAGGTATAAATAAATACTTACGAAATACTTACATAACAGCAAACGTTCACCCACTCGCCGATAACTGGTATCAAATTGCGGTAAAAAACTATCCCGTGCTAATTTTGTACCTACATATCTCTATAAATTGATTTTGTTAGGATAATCATAACCGATGATTTGGCACAATCAGCAGAAGACTACGAGCAGTTCCAAAATCATCTACACTCCCTTTGTTACCTTCGAGTCGAAAACAGTTGTCAATTCGTATCATATAACTACCTATTGTAAGTATTATCTGCTAGGATTTTTATCCGATCCAGCAGGCTTGTAGTCGTGCGTACTGGATTATTGGCAGTGCTTCCTTTGGATGTTCGTGCGATGGAACTACTGCGTTTTTTTTGCATTAGTTCCTTTACAAGACTAGAAGGAAAAACTGCGTTTATTTTTTTGTCTTTGTTCCTTTCGCAGTAGCATCTTCAGTTCTTGCAAAGGTACAAAGGCGGAAAAATAACGCAGTTCTTTCTTCAAGGTCTTGTGAAGGAACTAGAACTACCGCAAATAGTCCGTCGTATTTGCAGACTACGGGCACGTTCAGTTTAGCTGACACGTCATCATCGGAGACAGATGTTGCATCAAACCCAATTCGAAGCAGTCAAGCTCATAGGTAGCTGAACAGTTTGGTACTTTGTCACAGCAAGCTACAGTGCTAAAATGAGCATTTCTAAAAAAGTTTGTACATTTGATTTTTTCGACTCCGATTTGGGAAAAATTACAGGTAGATAGAGTGAATCGTTCACTGAGTTTAAATAACATAGTCTCCCGAAATGTCCCAATTAATTTGTATGGAAAGTTCCTTTTTTGTTACCGCAAATCCATAGTTTTGGTAACAATTTAACAAAACAGGAAATTTCCATACAAACCAATTGGGACATTTTGAGAGACTATGTTACTACGACTCAGTATCGTTCACTCTACATACCTGCAATTTTTTATCACAAATAGGAGTCGCAAATCAAATGTACAAACTTTATTTCAAAATGCTCAAATAGTTTTTTTCACACCTCTCCTTCAGAAAAGTAACTTTTCCTCCCTACCGAGAGGGAGCAAAGTACAATTTTTCTGTTCAAGGCTTTTCTAAGTGTTTTATTGCAAATTCAATTTTTTTAAGTTGATAATTGGAAAGCCACGTCATTTTCTATACCATTTTGCTCCCTTGTGACACAAATAACTATTGTGTCACAAGGGAGCAAAATGGTGTATTTACGGCGAGGGCGTACATTGAATCCAGAATGTAGCGAAGGATTCTAAAGTAGAATCCTGAGCGTAATGAGGGATTCAAGTGTTAACGCACAAGATGAAAATAATTTTGCTCCCGAGTCGCTCATACAACTTTTCACACCGAGCATTAAGAAACTTGAAAAAAGTAAATTCTAAATATTATTAAAGAACAACCAGCATAGAAAATGGCGTGGCTTTACAATTATCAACTTAAAAATTGCATTTGCAATAAAATACTTAGAAAAGTCTTGAACAGAAAAGTTCCACTTTGCTCCCTCTCGTCAGGGAGGAAAAGTTACTTTTCTGAAGGAGAGGTGTGAAATAACTATACATGTCCTCAAATACTAAGAGTAAAAAGGGAATGTATTTACTTTGCTACTTTTTGAGCGCACTTTGCCTGTAGGATCTACGGCTAACTAGTCTGGTTGACCGGGCAGTGGGTATAATTAATTTGTAATTTTCCCGCTGGTACAGTAAATTCATATCCCAATAATCATGCCAAATATTATGCATTATAAATCAAGTAACATTTGGAAACAATATATTTTTAGACACGAGTAATATTTACCTCGACGTTTCGGCAACATTACAGTGGCCGTGGTCACGGTAGACTGAAGTGTGGGTGACAAATAAAAATGACCAAGTGCGGGTAGTTCGAAGGACTCGCGCTGCTGGCAGACTTGACACCCCACACTTCAGTCTACTCGTGACCACGGCCACTGTAATGTTGCCGAAACATCGAGGTAAATATTACTCGTGTGTGTTAGCGTGATAAGTCCTGTGCGTGGTATTTTGATTAATTCCAGTTTCTTTTAATTATTATGTTGCTTTATTCCTCTCATCTGTCCAAGCACGCGAGCAGGCTGCAATTACCAGGCCCATTACTGCCGTTCCGCCTGTGACAGTTGCAGTTCTACCATACAATCTTTTCTTTGGGGTAAGTAAAATGCAGTATGTCGCATTAGACAGCGTTTGAGAATAATTATCAGAATCAGGGGGTCAGGTCTGCTAGTGAACAACGTCGGCATTAGATTCAGCTAATACTTTGAGAACAAAAAAAAGGTATAAACTGTGATACAAGTTAAATATGCCCGCTGTCCAGTCAATCAACAAGCCAACCGTACCAAGCAAATATTTTTTTTGAGCTTGACTGTTAGTCAGTTTCTAGAACCTACAGTATTTAATTTTGCCCTAGGTTTCTCTGCTGTCAACCGTGCGGCACAGTTAGATCTATGTGATACGTTCCTACATAATATAATAACATGCAGTACACGCCCTCCTCCACCTCCCTCCTCCTACATGAAATAATATATATATCACACAATACCTAATAATAGTTATATTTATATAGTAGGTATTTGTGACAGCTAGTCTAGCTTGTGTGACATATACTATACATACATAATAACATATTGTTTTACATGGAAGAGAAAGAGAGCGGGCGTGTATGTAAATTTATTGTATAGATATTTCACATGGACGTAGTTGTGGGGCACGGTTCGTAGCGAAGAAGTAAAGTAAAAAATATTGTTATCAATTTATATGAGGTTCCGCAAATTAACAAGTTCTCTGTCCCGAAGCAATGTGCAGCGTTCTTTTGACACGTCGCCATAGTAATGATAAGGTAATAGCAATTTTCATTGTTAATCTAAATGTGGTCCAAGAATAAAAATAATTATTATAATGTATGTAATAAAGTTTATTATTTATTGAAAGAACAACTCCATTATTTACATCACTGGTCATACAGCACATGTGCCTCATGGACATACCAGTAAAGCCACGCATCAAGGGTCAAGGAACCTGGTAACACCGAAACCACTCAATTATTCAAGTATTTATTTCGTTAATCTCTATCCACTCAAGACAAGATAGATACAATCGAACCAATCAAAAATATCACATACTATTACAAGTCTTTCTAGGTCAGAATAAAAGTATGTGAAACACATTTTTGAAGCATTATATTATACTACACCTCGTTGTTCCGGGGGGTCAATAGTTTGAGCGGCCCATTTAGTGAACGGCATGTCATCGTCTACTAAAAGTACAATTTATATGATATTGGAAAAATTGGAATGGTAGGTATCCGTTATCTCACTCCATATCTCGGTAATGCTGTATGCGGCATCCTATAACGCCATAGCCCACTCCATGTGAATTACTGTTCGGATCTGACAACTGTAGAGGCCTGTCCGCTAGCACATCCTAATAGTGTATTAGGGGATAGACCTCCAAAATTCTGCTCATCTCATCTATATTAGATATGTTGGCTGTGGTCCCATGCCTTTCAAATGACCGGGTCCAGATGGGTTCGTGATCGAAAATCTGAACCAGCTATTACAATAATAAGTAAAGACCTTTATTTCGGACAATATGGCCCAGATTTCATTCAAAACATTTCAGTCAAGCATATTGAGTGATTTTGAAAATTGTCAAATTTGAAATTTGGGACACTAGATTGGATGAAAATAAATGTACAGCCAATAAGACAGTTTTGACCAACCTAACTTCTATACTTACTTAGTGCCTATAATGTAATGCAAACTCAAAATCAAACATTATTATGATGCCACTATAATGAAAGCAGTGACGCGAAAGATACAATTTGTAAGCGGAGATCTTATAAAACTAGCTAATAGCCGCGTGCACCTACCATGCAATAGTCCTAAATACAAAAGTCAAGGTACCAGAAGCTTAAAAATATATAATTTGTAATAATAGTTACACATAATTAAAAAAAGTAAGCTCACAATAAAAAATTATCAATATATGAGCTTATACAATTCTTCTGATTTTGGTTCTTGATTCTGGGTATCTGTATGCGAGATTGTCATTTTACACGAGTTTCCTTTTCTTCTGTAAGGCAACCTGACAGTTCAGTAGCAATGACACTCGAAAAAGAACGCCATACTACCTACTACAGTTATCGCGGCCGGCTCAGTCAAGAATGTCTCTAAAGCTAGACATGAGCAAAGTCTAAACATGAGTGATATTATTATCGATATGGATAGTCAATATTTAGTCATCCTGTGACATAGAGCATAACACCAACTCGTTTGTTAAAAAAATTGAACATATAATAATTCTACTATTTTTCTACTACAATGTTTATGTTTCACGCAGAAGAAGATTAAAACTATCGCGAAAAGACTTGTGCTAGCACGTTACTAGTGACAAAACAATAAATAAGTTTCGGAATAAGATGTCAAGTAAATATCGATCTATGCGATCTCCAGGGTGAGACAGCTTCGAAGTTGAGTGTCATACTTCCTGGCGGTGACATGGTGTCGCATGGAATTCACTCATTACTACCGGTGTACAACTATTTTACGGGTAGTACTATTATTACGGGTAGTAATTTTTTTTTGAAACTAGCGCACAAATTCGTAAATTCTTTGTACATTTTTTTGATGTGAGTTTGAATTCCATGTGATAATATGTCACCGCCAGGAAGTAAGACACGAAGTTGATTATGATATATACTGTGTGGTACATACTATGAAATGAAATTTATATTTCTTCATAACTTAAACTTAACCGGCGATTTTTTTATTTTTCTACTCTTCGTGCCATAAGAGCTATCTGCAAACTAAAATTCAAGTTTCTAAGAACTAGAAGTATCCTTATAGATTCTTCGGTTACGATAACTTATATGAAAACATGTTTTTCTCAAAAATGGTATGAAATGTTGCCAATACAACATCAAAAACGTCGCAGAAAGTAACGCATCACGGAGACTAGGCTAAGTATCCAGGAAGTAACCTCGTACTGTCCAGTAAGTAAATATGTAATATGACAGTAACGGGCTCCTTAAAAATTTTGAAAAAAGCACGCGGGCCATTTACATCACCATGATCAACATCATTTTTATCACCTAAATTATCTACATCCACTTCATCATCATCGTCATCATCATCTATATCATTATCTTCATTATATTCATATCTGCATCATCATCATTATCATCATCAACGTCATATATATCATCATCTAGATCATTTACATCATCTACATCATCATAAATTCAAAAATTCAAATTTAAATCATTTATTCAGTAAATAGGCCGCAATGGGCACTTTTAAACGTTATAATGATCACAATGAACCATCTTCATCATCAACATCGTTTACATCACTTTCATCATCTACATAATTTACATCACCATCATCAATATAATTATTACCACCTTAATTATCTACCTCATTTACATCATCATCGTCATCATCATCTATATATCATCATTTACATCATATACGTCATCTATATCATCATCTACATAATTTACATCATCTACATCGTCGTCATCGACATCATCACCATCATCATTACTGTCATCATTACCATTAATTATCATCATCATCATCATCACTGACACCGTCACCTTCAATCATCACCATCCTCACCATCATCATCATCACATCCAAATCACCATCATTACCATTAAATTACTTCCTGGACAGTAACATGTTCCTTTTAGAATTTGGAACCGGCACAAACAGCGCGCGGGCCGAGCGGCAGTCTTGGGTGTAGTTAACTAGTATTTTGAAATGGGTCCATGTCATTATTATCATCATCATCATCATCATCATCACCATCATCATCACCATCAATACCAACCATCATTTTCATTATTACTAGCAACGACCATCATCATCGCCATGACTAACAATCATCATCATCATCATCACCACTGTCAACCATCATCAATCGTCATCATTATCATCATCACCGTCAACCATCATCAATCGTCATCATCATCATCATCACCGTCAACCAACATTAATCTAATCATCATCATCATCATTACCATGATCATCACAATGGCTAACAATCATCTAATCATCATCAAAAACGTTTTAGAAAGTAACGCATCCTGGAGAATAGGCTAGTAGTGTCCAGGAAGTAGCCTCGTACTGTCCAGTAAGTAAGTATGAAATCCCATTACAAATTAAGTAGGTACACTTGATATGTAATGGAATTTTATACTTACTTACTGGACAGTCACCGGTCAGCCAGAGGCAGTGTTGGGCGTAGTTAACTAGTATTTTTAAATTGGTCCATGTCGTCATCATCACTATCATCATTATCATCATCAGCATCACCATCATCATATACCTCCATAATCATCACCATCGCATCACTATCGACCATCATCATATTCATCATCATCATCATTATTATTATCATCAGCATCACCATCATCATAAACCTCCATATTCATCAACACCGCAACACTATCAACCATCGTCATATTCATCATCATCACCATCATCACTATCATCATTACCATTACCATCAATTGTCATCATCATCATCATAATTTTTCATCATCATCAATTTTGTACAAAAGTTCAAACACGAAGTGATAGAGACTAGGTCATAAAGTGTAAACTTATTTGATTGAATCATATTAATAACTTCAACGATTTCCTTTGCCACTCCGCAAACACAAGTGCAAGACAACTGTGTTTGTGCGACACATGTGTGTGTGTCATGCAGAAATCATCCCTACTACACTTTCATAAAAAGTCAAATTACATATGGTAAAGGCCTAACAAATAAACATTAATATCGTAAGATATTTAGATATTTTGGTTGTTTTTGTTCTGTGAATATTTAATCGTGTTTTTAAAACAGTTCACTAATAAGTTTTAGCAACGCCTAGTAACCAAAAAACGCTGGGAAAAAACACGTTTCTTGTATGACAACTCCATTTATTTTTTAATTTTACTTACTTTATTATTAGTATTTGTTGTTATGGAGGCCACAGTAATACCTACATAATCTGTCAACATTTCAAGTGTCTAGTACACACAAACATGTATGCCTAAATGGGGTAGGCAAAGCACACGAAACGTTACAGCTTCGGAGCCACTTTTAGCAATTTTAGGTTTTAAGTTTGACAAAAACGGTACAATAGTGACAGGTTGCTAGCCTGTGGCCTACGGTCCTCAGTCGCCTCTTACGACATCCACGGAAGAAATGGAGAGGTCTAATTCTAACCCATCACACGGGTAGCTATTACAGCTCAAGAGATAAAGCCCTGTGACAGACGGATGGACAGACAGACAGACAGCAGAGTCTCAGCAATAGGGTCCCGTTGGCCTAACTATAAAAACTAAATAATAGTTACGAACCAGTAGAAGACAGACAGACAAACACACAGACAGACAGCAGAATCTCAGCAATAGGGTCCCGTTGGCACCCTTTGGGTACGGAACCCTAAAAAGGAGAAGCAACTCCCGTCAGGAATAAAGAAATATTCCGATATAAAGGGAAAAGAAAAGATTTATTCGTGACAACAGGGAAAAAAATATACAAAAATGATTTAGAAATGTGCATGTCACAAAGTGGTCACAAATCAGTCAATTTTGTTTTATTTCAGATATTTTAAAAAATGACAACTTGGGCAAAGTTATCTCAAAGGTCAAAGTTGTACGGTTTTATAGTACTTTATATATATGTACCCCTATTATCTCATCATCTGATATTACTGTAGTTTCATTCGACAAATAAAAACTTAAGATTGGTTTTTTGGAATCTTTTTGTATTTTTTATTTCAATTCCAAATTTTTACTTTTACGGTCATCCCGTAAAACCTAAATTGAAAATACAAACTGAAATATAGATGCACAGAAAAAACAGAAAAATAAGACCATCACTGGGAATCGAACCCAGGTCCTCGGTAATCCGTACCGCTTGCTATACCGCTACACCACTGATGGTCAAAAAATAAAAACTACATACCTGTTGGTATTCTTGTTTTTAGAAGCTCCACTAAAATTTCCACCCACGGAACGCTAAAAGAAAGATGCCTACGAAGACTTTATTTCGTTGTGTACATCATATTTATTTAGAACAAACTTTATAACACAGCGTTAATAAATAAATCAAACATAGTTAATCAGTCAGATATTCCTTAATTTCTTGCATATCAACATTCAACGTTTCTTCTTTTCTTCACCTTGAATATTGCATGACAGCACCTAGGCTACTTCAGCAATATAATGATTCCAGGCAAAGTTATATGCAGTTAGTTAGCATTGAATCTGAAAGGAATTGTGTATTAATAAATACAGAAATAGTATTAGCAGACAGACTATAAGATACCTAGGTGTACGAATAAAGTGACCGATGCTTTTTAGTTACAGCATAAGGACGTAAATCAGACTATCAGTAGGTAAATCCCCTAATGTACCTACATACTGTTGCACGCAACTCTGTCAGCGTAGAATTCGTTTATAGCTATTCCGCGGGAATATTGCGATTAAAAAAAAACTACCCTATGTTTTTCTACGGGACTCAAACTATCTGTATCCCAAATTTCATCCTAATCGGTTCAACGAATTAGACGTGAAAAGGTAATAAAGAAATAAACAAACAGACTAACAAACTTTCGCATTTATAATATGAGTGGGATTATTGTCTTATTTTAAGTCATCATCATCATCATCATCGGCCTATCTTAGCCCACTACTGGACATAGGCGTCTCCAATTGCACGCCACTGAGCACGACCCTCGGCCACTCTCATCCAGTTACTGTCAGCTACCCAGTGAAGATCATCGCTCCACCTAGTCTGAGGGCGTCCCTCGCCACGCTAGGCTTTTACTCGTTTACCTTAGCAGTTATCGGTTCTTCGGCTGATATGGCCGGCCCACTGCCACTTCAGTTTGCTTCAGTTTTAAGTAATCCTATAGAAATAGACGGACGGACAGCGTAATATCAAATTATCTGAACTATGTCTTTGTGACAAAGTTTCTCCATGTCTTTCATTGAATAAAGTTAGAATTCGGCAGCGATGACATACGACCATCATCATCATCATCATCGTCATTAAGATCGGTTTGTGAACAATACTTATCTTTTTCAAAATATCCTGATATTGAATTTAGATTTTTGCTATTCCTTTCTGCCTGCATGTAAAATTTACAGAGATTAGTGATATGGAGATAGAGTTGTAAAATTAAATATATAACATTGAATACCCTGGGTATTAAAAATAAACTGGCCAAGTGCGAGTCGGATTCGCGCACGAAGTGTTCCGTACCATTATCTATACAACATTAGACATTAGCAAAAAAAAAACTTAAATATTTGTTTTATTCTGGTTTGAGTATTTGTTGTTATAGCGGCCACAGTAATACATAATCTGTAAAAATTTCAAGTGTCTAACTATTACGACTCAAGAGATAGAGCCCTGTGACAGACGGACGGACAGACAGACAGACAGACAGCGGAGTCTCAGAAATAGGGTTCCGTTGGCACTTTTTAGGTACGGAACCCTAAAAACTAAATAATAGTTACGAACCAGTAGAATTTTATGTAGGTACCTACATAATAAATCCCATTTTTTCCTTATCTTAAATTTCAGCTTTTTAGGATAAAAGGTTTGGTGTGTGCGTTGGTAAACAATAATTAAAAAAATAGGACAATGATGTAATGTTCACTTCGAAACACAGACAGACAGACAGACGGACAGACAGATGGACAGATCAACAGACGGACGGACGGATGAGCCGACGGAAAGGTACACAGACAGACTCACATACGCATAAAATTAACAACCTGTGTCACTCCTAACAGAGACAAATCTAACGATACCTCTTCTGATCTCTTTATCTCCTAACATGAGCTATTTCTCAAGACTCTGCTTCTAATTATCAATAAAATACTTATAAATTTTAAAGGTCATAGTAAAATTTTCGACTAAAGTACAGTTGGTACAACTTTATTCACCATCATCATCATCATCATCTCAGCCGTAGGACGTCCACTGTTGGACATAGGCCTCACCCACAGACCTCCAGTTGCTTCAACTGGCAGCAGCCTGCATCCACCGCGAACCTGCGGCTTTAACCAGGTCATCCGTCCATCTTGTTGGTGGACGTCCTACGCTGCGCTTGCCGATCCGCGGCCTCCACTCGAGAACTTTTCGGCCCCAACGGCCATCCGCTCTCCGTGCTATATAGCCCGCCCATTGCCACTTCAACGAGCTGATTCGCTTGGCTATGTCGGTGACCCTTGTTCTTCTACGTATCTCCTCATTTCTGATTCGGTCCCGTAGAGAAACCCCAAGCATAGCTCTCTCCATAGCTCGCTGAGCAACTCTGAGCCTATTTATAAGGCCTAAAGTAAAGCACCACGTCTCGGATCCATATGTCATCACTGGACAATAATGATGTAGTGTTCACTTCGAAACACAGACAGACAGAAAGACGGACAGACAGATGGACGGATCGACAGACGGACGGACGGATGGGCCGACGGAAAGATACACAGACAGACTAACATACGCATAAAATTAACAACCTGTGTCACTCCTAACAAAGACTTATTTTCTTGTCTCTGCTCTTGTCTTGTTGTTTGCTAAGATGCATCAAGGCCTTGTTGCATAGCGTGCGAAAGAAATGACCATACATACGCTCCAAAACCATAACCCCTGCCGTTTCTCACACTTATAAATAAAATAAAAAATCTTGAATCACTTCATAATAGAGTACATACAGTACATACTCGTACATATGCAGACAGACGGTGGGAAGCGACTTACTTCTATGGAGTGAAAATGTTCACGACGCAACTAAGAGTTAGGGAAATTTGGCATGTTTTCGTAGTAGGTTGCTGCAGACCACAAGTTTGGTACACACGATAAGCCATACTTTGGCCACCCAGTAGGAATTAAATTCTTACAGCCCTGCCTCTGGTGTTCTTGTAACAAATATTAATGTTTCTGACAAAAATGATAAAATAAACATACCCGTGTATCCAATTACATAGGTATTCTTTTCATCATCGAATCGTACATACATAAATAGTTTAAGAGTTGCACTCTTGCTAATTTCCTCTCGTCCGCCAACTTTTTGACTTCTTGATTTGTGTTCAAACCATAATTATTCAAACATAATTGCTTTTGAATATCAATCTCATTGACTTGACGTTGTGACAAAAATGTATTATAATGACGTTTAAATTTTACTTATCTAGCCAGTTATAATAATAAAAAAGGTACGAAAACTACTTCGATTGTGAAAACCTTTTTATTCACCGAGCCTAGATTTAGCGGCCGTAAAAATGCCGTGATATGTAGGAATTTATTTGAGCCTCACTGTAAAACTTGATATTCATACATACACATGCAATGTATGTTGAATGTAGACCTTATTTTTTAACTAATTAGTTTAGTGATTACACCTAGCACCTTTTATTGTGAGAATAAATATGCTTTATATAAATTAGTGGCGCTACTGTCTACGTAAGAGTAAATAACTAATATCTGTTCAGAATTTGTAAGTTGAATTTAAACCACTTGTCCTAGATCGAAGCACCGCATTATAATGTATGTAAAGTATGCAATGTTATAATTTTTGCCGAGGACTGGGTCTGTTACTTAAATAATTATTATTTTAAATGACAATTTTAAAAGTAACTTACCTATTTTTCGTCTTACTTACAGTTTGCGTCCTTGCATTAATCAGAAATAATAGTTTAGGCGTTTCAACTTACGAAAATAACAGATTTAAAAAAAAAAAAAGTAGATACTAGACTCAGAAACTTGAACTTGATCTCTCAGTGATCTAATGCTTTCTTCATTTAGTTGTCGTATTATCTGAGCCAAAGGTGATGGTCACGTGACCACACGAAATAGTCGATACCTATTTACAATAGTTTGATTTTGTGACATTGACTCACGCACCCATATAAGATGTCACTACATGCTCGCTGCGAACACTGTCAGTTGTACTCATACAATGGTAAAATGCATCAAAATTTACTGCATCACGCTGCACTTTTGATGCAATAAAGTTACTTTTTTTTGGATTTTGCTTGAAGAGCATATCCATAATTTACTATGCTCAAAAAATCCTCTAAGAAAACATGTCCGTGGAAGCTATGCGGGGTGTCCGTAGGTTTGTATGGAAGAGCAACCCCCTTAATGATTGAAATCTCTTTAGAGAAACGTGCACGCGGCATACTAAATACTGGCCACTTACATTTCGTTAGGTCTTAATTAAAAAAAAAAATATCAAAAGTTTCACGGCGGAATATCTTTCAAATAAATGATAAAAGCGACATATTATGGATAGTAAAACAAAAATTATCTCCATGTTCTCCCACAGCTATAATTTTGAAAAAAATACATGTTATAGCTCATTTGCGAGTGTATCACTGGTGAAAAAATTAGAGCGGTCCCTAAAGTGGAAGTAAATAATAAAAAATATGAAATCTTCAGTCAGCATTTTTTTTTCTACGACATAATGAAAATGTTATTCATGTCAAATAATCATCTGTAGTGAATGAACAAAATTTGTAATGCACGCTAAGATAGGTTGAAAAAAAAAGAAGATATCACATGCTGCCGGTCGACCCGCGCCCGTCTCGCGGCACGTTTTACACAATCAGTAATACGGGAGGGGTAAACACACAAAAGTATTTATATAAAAAAAACCATTAAAAAAAATGCAGTTTAATTATTTGATGATCAATACTATTTTCCAGTGATTATAATTAATTTTAGGAAGCCATATTTGATGATCAATATTATTTCCGAGTAATTTTTAAATGATATTTATTTAACCGTTTTAATATTATTTGGTGATTCAATTTAGTTGACAGATCTACTATTTTAGGAACAAATATTATTTATTAGGTCGCCGAAAATGCATTTATTAGGTGAACAATAAAATCATACCCCTTTTTAGGGTTCCGGATCCAAAATGGCAAAAACGGAACCCTTATAGTTTCGCCATGTCTGTCTGTCAGTCCGTCCGCGGCTTTGCTCAGAGACTATCCATGCTAGAAAGCTGTAGTTTTGGACGGATATATAGGTAAAGTATGCCGACAAAATGGTACATTTTTTTTTTTTAATTTATTTTTTAGGGTAAGTACCTCCCATACACGTAAAGTGGAGGTGATTTTTTTTTTCTCATCCAAACCCCTTAGTGTGGGGTATCGTTGGATAGGGTTTTAAAACCATTAGGGGTTTACTAAGACGATTTTTCAATTCAGTGATTTGTTTGCGAAAAATTCAACTTTAAAGTGCAAATTTACATTAAAATCGAGCGTCCTCCCCTCTCTGAAATCTAAAGCGGTCGGTGGAAAAATTTGAAAAAAATCAGGATGGTAGTAAGTATATCAAACTTTCAAGGAAAACTATAGCGGCTAAGTTTGCTTGAGAATTATTAGTATAGTTATGAGTAAATAGCAGCCTAAAGTATAAAATATACCTAAACTTGGGAGATTCCGTATAAAATACGAAATCCTTAGAAAAATATTACTTAATTTTTTCGTAATGGCTACGGAACCCTATTTTGGGTGTGTCCGACATGCTCTTAGCCGGTTTTTAAAATTCCAACCGCTACAATTACTGACATGAAACTCGGCGGGTGTTTCCTACGCAGCGTTAATAATATCCACGATGTTATCTTTGGGATTTCCGCGGGAAAACAGTAAAATCCTGTTATTTTCCGCATACCCGCGGAACGCAATTAAAAATATAATTTTTGCGAATCGGTTAAAACCAGCGTACTTTTACCCACTAGGCCGTTAATGTTAAAAAAATATGTTCTCCTTTCGTATCCTGAAATAACCATTGTGTAGTAAAAGCATCCGCAACGTAAACAGACAGACGAACAAAGGGAACTCAACAAGGGTTTATCCACGCAACCTGAAAAAGACAAAGCCTGTAACTTGACCTGCTCTGACCTTTAGGACGTACTTTGGAAATGATTTGAGTGTTTAATGCATTACATTTTGCAACTGAGAACGGTTGGAAAATATTGATCACTCTTCGTTTGAGTTCACACACACACAAACATCACGCCTGTATTCCTAAATGGGGTAGGCAGAGCAAACGTTACCGCTTCGGAGCCACTTTTAGCAATTTTAGGTTTAAAGTTTGACAAAAACGGTACAATAGTGACAGGTTGCTAGCCTGTCGCCTACGGTATACCTTAACCTTATAACTATCCTTTGTCGCCTCTTACGACATCCACGGAAGAGATGGAGAGGTGTAATTCTAACCCGACACCATACGGGTAAACGTTCACGTTTGAGTTCACGGAACCAATTATACACTTATGTTTGGGTTATCAAGGTTCCGTACCCAAAGGGTGCCAACGAAACCCATTACTAAGACTACGCTGTCTGTCTGTCTGTTTGTCTGTCTGTCCGTCCGTCTGTCACAGGGCTCTATCTCTTGAGCCGTAATAGTTAGACACTTGAAATTTTCACAGATTATGTGGCCGCTATAACAACAAATACTAATAATATAGTAAAATAAATATAAAATAAAATAAAAAAATAAATACCATGGGACACTTGACACCAATTGACCTAGTCCCAAACTAAGCAAAGCTTGTACTATGGATACTAGGCAACGGATAAACATACTTATATAGATAAATACATACTTAAATACATATTAAACATCCAAGACCCGAGAACAAATATTTGTGTTATTCACACAAATATCTGCCCCGGCCGGGAATCGAACCCGGGACCTCAAGATTCGTAGTCAGGTTCTCTAACCACTTGGCCATCCGGTCGAATAATATGTAAGGGGGCTTCCATACAAAAACGTAATAATTTTTGCCGTTTTTGCTTGATATTAAAAACTGCAACAGGTAGACGATTGAAATATTCACAGAATATTTAGTTTTATAATCAATCACTTTAAAAATAAATAATCTAATTAAAATAAAATAAATATTTAAGGTAGGCTCCCATACAACAAACTTGTTCCTTTTTTTCGTTTTTTTTTTGCTAATGTCTAATGTTGTATAGATAATGGTACGGAACCCTTCGTGCGCGAGTCCAATTCGCACTTGGCCAGTTTTGGCATTACGTCACAACGACACCATCATTAGAAAAAAAAACAAATAAAAATAACTCAAATCTAAAATTGCCGGTCCTTCACACGTCCCCCTGAATCCCACAACACTCGAGTCGAGTCGCCGATACAGTCCAGAAAATGATGGCTGAGAGCCCCTTGGAATGTGGGGCAAGTGTCTCGAGCCCTCGGAAGCACTCCGGGTCTGTGAAGTCAGCAACTTTTATCGCCGATCAGCTGAAGCCCGAGCGCTTGAGGGTCTGTTGACGCTTGGATCGTCGCAATGTATAGATTGCCAATATTAGATAGCGGCTAAAAATAGATGCTTTGATTCCTTGGTGAGGGTAAAGGTAATTGCGTGCTTCGGATTTCGGCTTTAGGATTGGGCAAGCGGTTGGAAAAGTAGTGGTAGGTAGTTGATTAGAAATCGGGCAAGTGCGAGTCGGACACGCGCACCGAGGGTTTTGTAAAGCACCTTAGCATGTCAAAATATAAGTTCCTATAAGCTATAAGCGGGTTTTTGCTTTTGGTTTATCCTTCTGTTTACAGCGATAAGATAAATGGGAAAATTTGTAAGTCTGTTTGTTTGTTTGTTTGTTACGTTATCACAAATTCGAAATTCGAAATTCGGTATACAGATAGAGTCCCAGGGAAGGACATAGGATAGTTTTTCTCCTGGAAAATTGCATACTTAGTTTTTAATAAATCTAAAGTCGACTCCATGGTTCCTTTGCATTTTGCTATCTCTCATAGTTTCTGATTTCTCCACACTGACCCATTTTGGATTGATCTCCTGTATAGTTAGGTCAAACCTCTTTTACAAAGCATACCTATCACAAATATAAATATAGAAAGTAAATTAAACTTACCTACCTACTAAAACCACCCTCCCCTCACCCCTCAAATTAAGGCGCGTCAGACGATCTGTCTCAAAGGATGCGCAGGAGAGCCCTCGAGCCTCGTTACGCGGCCATTGTGAGGTCGCTAAGGGTCTAATTATCGCGGGGTTTGACATAGTTCTTCACGCTGGTGAAACGAGAATTAATGATTTCAGGCCTTTAAATGTAGGTACTTTGAAAGAAAGAAAATTTTGATTTTCGAAAAAGTTTGCCAATTAAGAGTCCCCAGTACGCTCACGTCCCCATACAAACGTAGTTTCGTTCTAATTTACAAGCAGCAAATCAAAACGCAACTTTGCAAGTATAGGGAGCAGCCATTGATATAAATGTACTAACGTAAGAATATAAGTCAAGCGGTCAATGGGAGCAGCCATTATGATGCTTATAGTAGGTTTGGTTAAAATAAAATGTAACTGAAGAAAACAATAACGAATTTCCATTTCTCATACAAAAATTTAAATTAATATGATTTTATTTTTTTACATTGAATATGAACGAAAACTAATTATAAACATCAAAATAGCTGCTCCCATTGTGTCGCAAAGTTGCGTTTTGATCTGTAGTGCTGCTTGTAAATTAGAACGAAACAACATTTTTAGGGTTCCGGAGCCAAATTGGCAAAAACGGAACCCTTATAGTTTCGCCATGTCTGTCTGTCTGTCTGTCCGTCCGTCCGCGGCATTGCTCAGGGACTATCAATGCTAGAAAGCTGTAATTTTAATAGACGTAAAATGGGTTTTTTCATCCAACCCTATAGTGTGGGTTATCGTTGGATAGGTCTTCAGATGTTAGAAATGAGCTCTGATCGAATTCGAAACGCGTCAGTGTAGGGTAGTAGTGGTGATTTGGGTTTGTGTGATTTGTGTGTGTTCTTACGGAGTGATATATGGAGGTGGAGGAAATGCACATGTAGGTAGGTAAACACATTTCTTGCATAAACGATGCTATCATAAGGTCGCGGGTGAACAAAGTATTTGTTTTAGTTCGATGATGGAAACATTAATTAAAAAGAAACACTTACGGCTTTCCATTTGCAGCTTGCACTCCTGGGTGTCGTGAGGATATATGAGGAAGTTCATAGCACAGGACAGCCTCAGCGTGAGCTTCACCTGTCAGAAATAAAACCATAAGGCTGGGTTTCTAAGAGATGTGCGAGGATGTGATGCGAGGAATATGTTCATGAACCAATAGAAACGCTTCACTTACTCCGCTCACTCTGCTCAGGTTTCCACCAGAGAGGTGCTGCGCGAGGATAGTTTAAATGAAGCAATTCTATTGGTTCATGAAAAACATATTCCCCACAACACATCTGCTCTCCGTTCCCACGGATGATAATTCTTAAAAATGGAAATAGAAACAGAAATCGTTTATTTCTTGAAATATGGTAGGTACAGGTAGTTATTATAATAAATTTCAAAGGCATATTCTGCCAGTTCTGTCGTAGAAATATTAATATGTCACAAAAAAATACGATTAAAGTTGTCATTATGAATATGAATCAAATTAATTTAACTTAAAATTATTATTAAAGATTACATAACTATCATACTTATAAACAATTAAAATAAAATAAAATTATGTATTGAAAGTGACATTATAAATTAAATTATTATTAAACCATTCTCGTATAAAAATTCTTGGAACAATTACTTAATTAATTTCAACAGAAATTTAATGCAGATCGACAAGTTGTTACGTTACCATGTACAATATGGTCTTGTCCTTATATAGCCACACGTAGTGGTTGGGGATGGTCATCGTCTGGAAGGTGACGGACTTGGCGTTCTTGAAGAAGGAGTCCGGCCGCCACATGTGCTTCAGCCAATCCACTTCCAGGAGTCTAGCGGGGTAAAGGTTCATCACTTTTATCTAGCATTATCAATTTATCACACAAGTGCGATTTGTGTGCAATGTACCATCAGCCAAATAAGTGGTCTACCAATTTTTAAACAAGTTCCTATCAAATGAATATCTCACTAAAGTCGAACCTTCAAGTTGACAGACACGTCTATTGGCATTATTGTTTTATGACATGCAAACGATTATCAGCTTTAGGGTGGTAGACCACATATTTGGCTGATGGTACGATTGAGCGACAATACGAGTACTGTTATATGACAGTTTTCCTTTTCATCTGTCCCTAACGGTGGGGAAGAAAGGAAAAATATTCCACGTATCAGGGAGGATATAGCGGTAGGTATAGATGGAACAGGAGGATGGTTTATATGTGCAAAGTTAAATTGCGCGACAAACACACTATACCGGGTTAAGTTTTGGCCATCTTAACCTGACCGGTTCTGCTATCAACTACTCGTAACTCACCTGTATTCGGACGTCATATTTTCCGGCAACCTCAAACGGAAGTCCTTCCAGGTCTGGGCGAAGAATATGTCCGCGGCATACGTCTACAAACAAATATTTGTCACAATCACACGTGTACAGTACAACAGGATGTCTATGACCACGGGACTCTAATTGCAAGGTTCGATTTTATTAGGTAACTGAGCTACTTTTGTTTTGTAACACTCGGAATCAAAATGGTTTTCGGTTCTTCTTTCCGTCACGTGACGTAGTATGACAGTAGAAAGAGATGGAGAATGCGATCGCTAGCGCCCACGCTTAAACAATTTGGCAATAGCAATTTAGAAGAAGTTGGCCCTTTTTGGTATCCTGTCGTGTCACCAAGTAACTTAGTTTTAGTGCTAGTTTTAGTCTTATTACTGTAAGGTGGCACTGGGCCCGCGTGGGAACTACGCCCCAAGTCCTCTCTTTCTGAGAGGAGGCCTGTGCCCAGCAGAATCCTTAATCTCTCGATGATTTTTCTTTCTTTTTTCTTACCATAGAGTTCTCGTCAATGGAGTCCAGACCCATGACTGTGACGTGGAAGAAGACTATGGTGGGCTGGTCGTTCTTCTTAGGGGGGCGCATCTTGTCGTACAGGCGAGGGTCGTCAGGCAGCAGGTCTTGGAAGGTCAGCAGGGTTGACCTGGAATAAGGGTTAGCTTCGAGATCCACCAGAAATGACCTTTCTTTTAAATACAAGGTGTAATTTTGAACGTGATCCAAAATGAGTGTTTCTAGCACAAAATTAATGCTGGACAATATCATGTAAATGCATTAACTCATTTGTTGAAATTAGTCACATATGCTGTTATAATACTTGCATCAACTTCATGATTAATTTCTACAGTGTGTCTCTGACCATATGGGGCTTTAAATTCAAGGTTCGATTCTACTCGCAGAACTAAGCTACTTTTGTTTGGTAACATTTTCAAATAACTTGAATTTAAATAATTTATTGATCCTCAAAGTTAAATCATTGAATCAGGGTTCGGACATGGCGGTACTACCGCTCTCTTGGAACCCCGCCTTTAAATATTTTTTGTCATTTATTTGACATTTCTGAAATAGACATTTATTTATCAATGTGCTGTCAATTTTGTATAGTATCGCAAATTTTTTAAATTACATTTAATCTGTATGAAAAGAATGAAATTAACAGCGATAATATTTTTAAAAAGTTGCAGAACATAAGTAGCTTAGTTTTGCGAGTGGAATACCTTGGATTTAAAGCCATGCTCAGAGATTACCTGTATTATGTATGGCTATTCTCATTTCACTGTGCATCTGTCTAATTACCGTACCGTTTTTTTCTCACACTAGTGACAGGGTAATTAGACTTGAGTGCACAGATAAATGTAAATGGGAGCCATCCTTTTTCTAGACGTGCACTCAGTCTCAGTGCCGTGTTAGTTTTGCATGAAAAAAAGCGGTACGGTAATTAGACAGGTGAACAATAAAATGAGAATGACCAGTCTGATCTATTCGATAAATGAGTTAATGCACTATATTGTCCGGCATTTAAGGAGCACACTCACGTTAACAATTACTTTCAAATTAATTTCTTAGGCCTCTAGGTTGGCAACGCATCTGCAATACCCTGGTGTTGCAGTTGTCTATGGGCGGTGGTGATCTCTTACCATCAGGAGACCCACTTGCTCGTTTGCCATCCAGTCGAATAAAAAAAAATATAAAAAAAACCTGTACTGTATTTACCTATGTAGCATAAAATTCTGAGAATCGTGTAACAAGGAATGTCTGCAATTGATGCAATTGAAATTCGGGCAAGACAGTAACGTTTGTACGAATATATCTTTTCATGCAGAAACCCACCCTCCTACACTTCCACACAAATTGACATAAATATGACAAACATCAAACAAAAAATGAATGCAAGTACCTACTAACTTTGGCCACGTTTGATCTGAATGACATCTAAATCTTTTAGAAATAGCCGATTGTCTCTTTCTACAAAAACCAAACAGCAAACGCTTTAGAATATTAACTTGGCTAATTTGGGAGTATTTGTTTAAAACAATTGGGCATCGGATAACGCTGTTATTTTGAGCAGAGATCTGGCCCCCTTTAAATATTTAATATACCGCCATATTGTTTCACAGAACGGAAACGCTTCGAGAGAGGTCAAATACTGTTCTGTACAGCAATGGTTGAACAATGTCTATATTGATACAGCTTTATTGCAGTAAGTTGTAGGTATGTACGTTTCTCTAAAGGATTTCAGTCGGAACCATAATTTAGAGCAATAGAAATGTGAACCTACAGACCACTTTCCTAGGCATAAAATCATGAAATTTGGCAGACTAAGGTCGCGAATAAGTTCTGCTTTTTCCTAAAAATACTGTGAAACAAACGCTACGCCTGTTTTTTTAAATTTGCACTTACGATGGCCAAAAAGTTGCACACTATAACGCAGGTAGTAATTACTGTTAGTTTTTTCTATTGTGACATGAAATTATTCATACAAATGTATGATTAATTTTCGCCAGCCGGTGACTTAACCCAGTGCGCGAGTCCGACTTGCATTTGGTCGAACTTTATAAAATATATTTTTGCATAGATTTTATTTAATGTGGCCCGATGGGAAAATATTTTTTCTCTCAAGGGTTTTCAATTTAAAAACAAAATCTATAGACAGCACTGTTTTAACAGATAAAAAATATTTGTGAGTTATACGTAGAAGGGGGCACACACATCTGCGCATACATTAGTACATTGTTTAAATATAATACCGAATACTACAAGATGAAATTCATAAAATAATTCAAATTCATTCAGAATGACAGATCATGGCTCAGGAGGTCAGGAGCCATGGTTTTAATCTGATTAAAAATTCAAAGCCTCCAAATATTCATCATTATCACTTTCATCATCCCGGACATTGATGAGGAATGGTTCGAGTTACACTTGGTAAGCATTTTTTTGCTCCTGCTTCATTACCTAGAGATAGAGATGTTTTTAGGGTTCCGGAGCCAAAGTGGCAAAAACGGAACCTTTATAGTTTCACCATGTCTGACTATCTGTCTGTCTGTCTGTACGTTCGCGGCTTTGCCCAGGGACTATCAATGCTAGAAAGCTGTAATTTTGCACGGATACATAGGTAAACTATGCCGACAAAATGGTACAATTAAAAATTAAAAAAAATGTTTTTAGGGTACCTCCCGTAGACGTAAAATGGGGGTGATTTTTTTTTCTCATCCGACCCTATAATGTGGGGTATCGTTGGATAGGTATTTTAAAACCATTAGGGGTTTGCTAAGACGATTTTTCGATTCAGAATATATATAGTAAATATAAAAAACTATGCCGACAAAACAGCACAATAAAATTAAAAAAAAAATTTTTTTTAGATTACCTTCCATAGAGGGTAAGTGTGGATGATTTTTTTTTCTCATCTCACCTTGTAGTCTATGGTATCGTTAGATAGGTATTTTAACCATTAGGGGTTGTTAAAACGATTTTTCGATTTAGTGATTTGTTTGCAAAATATTCAATTTTAAAGTGCAAATTTTCATTAAAATCGAGCGCCCCCCGTCCCTCTAAAATCTAAACCGGTAGGTGGAAAAATTTGAAAAAATTCATGATGGTAGTAAGTAGGGTAGACCGGGACAATAGAAACACGTTATGATTGAAACAAGTCAAATTTCTCGAAAACTATGATACCTACGGGTATGACGCAACACTCAGAACACGCGGTCGGCCACGGCTGAATCCTCGACCAATAGCGCTCGAGCGACCGAGCGGCGTGGACTTGTCGAGGAGCCATCGAAATTTTTCGCAGTCAAAAACATGAATTTGTGATCTACTATGTTTTCTTATAACTTTGTTTACTCTTGTATTTTGACTGATTAAATTATTGGAGGGTAATAGTAAGGAATAAACGCGTGTTTTGATTGTTATGGATCAGCTTTAGAGTGTCTTTGATGAGTAATATTTGACCTTGAATTAAAAAATGTGATGTGGGGACGGTAGAAACAACTTGCTTGTGGACGATTGAAACGTTTTTATCATCCACGCGTTTTAATCGTCCCCAAAAGTAACCCACTTCAAATATAAGGAGGTTCTGTGTTCGATGCACATACATGCTGTTCACAAACATTGCTGCTATTTTTGACCTAGTTAAAAATATTTTATTTAGTAGTGTCAAATTAAAACCGCTAAATAATAATACTTTTTAATATATATTTCAAAGGATAGTATTTAAACGCACATAAGACTTTTTTTATTCAAAAAAAAAATCGAATCAAAATTACGGATAACACAGCAAAATACTCCACTCAAAATATAACCTAATAAAAAAAATACAAAACTGTAACTCTTTTTTTTATATAGCTTCTATTTTTGCACATCAAATATATAATTACCTATCAATTTATTTTCAGCATGTATAGGTATACTTTTTACATAACCAGCACTATTAGGGGCCAAATAAATAAGGTTCTGGTCACAATTGTACCTAACGCTCCTCATAGGCGTATAGAGGGGGGCGGGTGGGCCGTGCCCACCCCAGTATGGTCTATTACCCACCCAGGTTGTTGGGCTACCGATTCAAAATTATATAATACTGATATCTTCACACAAAAATCTAGGCCAGGCCTCCCCTGAATAATAACCCTAGATACACCAATGACGATCCTTCTCGCTCCGTTCGTCGTCGTACCTAATTTTCTGGTGCCAAATTTACAGTAAAAGTTATTTTGCTATGAGAATGAGTATCATCTACGCACGCTCTAGTTAATTTGCTGTGGAGTCAGTATTTTTGCTGTGCAGTCAGTATTTTTGATGTGATTGTAGTATTTTTGTATAGTTTGTGTTGATGTATATTTTCGAATTATCTGCAGTACTAGTTTTGCTAAACATTTAGTTTATTTGTATTGAAATAATTTAATTGATGTACAAAGGTATATAAATGATGAGAATAAATTGATAGGCAATTATTTATTTGATGTGCAATTAAAAATATTCCTTTTTCAAATTCGCATAAAGGCGTTAGGTATAAACTACACATACTTCAGTATTTTCACGAGACTGACTATAAGTAGGTACCTACAATTGTTAACAGATAAGGTTGGTTATTGTAAGAGCGTTTATACCTGCTGAGCTGGCAACGGTGCATTTTTGTTAGTTTTTCTCGATTATGCTGTAAAAATTGAATTAAAATTAAAAATGTATTCTGATTGAACTGTTCTTAATATATATTGTGTCTGATGCAATAATTATTCGTGATAGACTTTTATTTTCTTTAGAAACCGTTCATTAACAATTTTTCGTTTATAAAGAATATACAAGTATCACGAATAATTATTGGAGTAGACACATTTACTTATATATTAAGAACATTTCTAACAGACCTAATTTTTAATTTTCATTAAATTTTTATGGAATTCATATATTTATATCAGAAAAAGTTTAAGAACATTTTTATTTCATCTTGGCATATGAACTTAAATATTTTTATAAATAAAATATCGGAGTGGTTATGATTGAAACATTGTTATAATTGAAACAAGCACTTTTGTATGAAAAATGAATATGCTTTTTCCACTTTAATTCTGTATTGTTTTGTTTACTCTTGAATCATAACTACTTCGATTAAGTTAAATTTATAAGGTAACAGCAACAAAGACAGCTAAAAGTCCTATACATTTTTTTATGCGCGTTTTTTAAATCGAGATGTTCAGAAGGTCATAAATTGTAAAATATTTATGTTATGCATGTGGAATTTTGATGAGCTCATTGTATACTATGGTAGCGATGAAAAAGATTATAACAGATAAAATTACTTTAATTGTGCCGAAAATATTAGGGTGTTTCAATTGACCCCACATAGTGTTTCAATTGTCAGCCATGTGTGGTCAATTGAACCACTCTGCCCCATTATCTTTATTACGTTATGGACAAATAACTATGGATGCTAGACCTTTCAAGTTCACCTTATTTAGGGACCAGATAACTAAACTTGAAATAATTTAGGTCTACATCTTTCTAACCATGAAAATAAAAAGTTACAGGCGGTTAAGGTAAAATCGTTTCAGTTGTCCCCGGTCTACCCTATATCAATCTTAAAAGGAAAACTATAACGGCTAAGTTTGCTTGATAATTATTAGTAGTTTAAGAGTAAATAGCAGCCTAAGGTATAATATATACCTAAACAGGGAATATTCCGTACAAAATACGAAGTCCTTAGAAAAATATTACTTAATTTTTTCGTTATAGCTTTTTCGTAACGGAACCCTATTTCGGGCGTGTCCTACACACTCTTGGCCGTTTTTTTAAATTTATTAAGTACTTAACCGTTAGGCTGGATTAGAACCCGCAACCCAGACATTGTCTAACCTAACGTTCTTTCAAACAAATACAGTTATATATTTAATGAGGGCTATCGTTTTTTGTCTCACTAGATGGCGCACTGTTGCGTGAGGTTTTTAAGTGTGGTTTTGAAAGTCTGTTATTACGGGCGTGGAAACAAAGTTTTAGATTAAAATCATATTTAATACACCTTAAACCGTACCATAAAAATATCGAGCATGCCACAGTGTTGTATAGTCTCCGTTTTGTTCGGAAAAAAGGGAGGACAAAGGTTTCCGAAAGACAAAACTGTCTCAAAAACACAGGCATTCATTGCCCCGGAACGCATATTTGCCATAATTAATTACAGATATTGCAAAATATTCACAAAATTATTCTAATTCTAAATAAACCCGCATAGCTCACCCAAAAACTATGAGATTTGACATTTCGGAGACCTCACGCTACACTAGCGCCTCTAGCGGCGAATTCATTCGCGATAGCCTCATTCAATCGACTGATGATCCAATTTTTTCTGTGTCTTTTTTTACTTACTGTGCATAACATAAGTCCGTGGCACACAGCCACACTCGCAGCCACACCGTCGTCAGCCAAAGCAGTTTCTCAGCAGCCATTTCACCAACATCAATCAACTTAATTCATTAATCATAATTGAAAACTTTGTACAATCACTAAATTAATCAGGTACTCGGTTTTATGAAGCCCAACCTATCTAAACCATGGTCATTTTCTACTTTTGAATTAAAAAAAAATCGTTTTGGCGCGAACGCTCCGTTTGACAGTTGAGCGGGAGCGACGCGGCCTGTATGATTTCTTGTGGAAATAAAATGTCGCAAATTCAAACGGGTCAACCGGCGGGCTGACATGCGCAATGGATTTTAAAAGTGGATATTTACACAAAATATTACGGGTTTATTTGCCTTTTGTATTCATGGGCTATGAAAGAACTCGAGATTTTACAAATGTATTGATGCTTATTCATGT
Organism: Choristoneura fumiferana; assembly: GCF_025370935.1. NCBI lineage: Eukaryota > Metazoa > Arthropoda > Insecta > Lepidoptera > Tortricidae > Choristoneura > Choristoneura fumiferana. The sequence continues at coordinate 1,100,377 of NC_133490.1, read as the reverse complement.
GTTGTTTTTGTCTTCGTAATTTTTTCGTAGTTTAAGATGGTTTGTTGATATTGCTTTGGTTTGGTGAAAGTTCTTTCTGGGTACCGCATTTAGGGTCCACCACTATCCTATTCGCTAGTCCTGCCCAAGTGCGGTTAGGGATAAAACGATACGAGTAAATACAAGAACTTAATCGATACTTTCCTTTTCTTTGTAGCCCAAGAAAAAAATCGGCCAAGTTTGAGTCGAGCTCGCACACCGAGAGTTCTGTACAAATTTGTAGGCATCTATGAATATTCAGGGCCATTTTAGATGATTACTGACTTAGGTAGACGACCCGCAAACACATACTATTCTTCGTGTTATCTATTTATACCTACTTAAATATTTTTGTGTCTTGTGTTGTCAATAATTGTATTTTTTTCTTTCCTTTTATTTTCAGCCTTTTATTATTGGTTGTGCCGGGCTTCCTAAAATTATTTGTACTGTGACGCCTTTGGGACTTTGTCATTGTTTTACGATGCCCCTCAACCCAGCCTCCAAAAATGCTTATATACCTACCAACTTCAGTACTAGCCTAGTAACGTGTTATCACAAAAACACTATTTGGACATTTATAATTTTTATTAAAAAATAAGAACGAAATCAAAACATAAGCATAAGAATAAAATGAGATCGACAGGTATCGCCCCTGGGACTCCCCAGGGCGTCGCGACGGATATTTTGAGAAGCCCTGCGTTGTGCTTAATTAGCTACTTTACCTTCAACTTCATACCACTAAATGCTAGGACAACTGGATATAAGTACAGGTAATTTTGTATGGAAACACCCTTTTCAATGACTGATATTAAGATTGTGTTCACAGAAAAATCGTGCAAGTTGCATTACATTGCGAGGCCGTAAAGCCAACGAGTTTGTAGTGGTCGATCCAGCGCCGCAATGTAATGCAACTTGCACGACTTTTCTTGCAAGTCTAAACTCGGCTTTAGAAGTTTGAATACTTGTACTCAGGTAACTCAGGTCTGCTGTCCCTTGAGGCAGTTCAAGGGACAGCAGACCTGAGTACAAGTATTTCATTTTTAATTTCAGCTTGATAGGTAGGTACGTCCCGCGTTCCTGAGATAAAGTTTCTTTACAATCGGACAAAGTGGTCCTGTAAGGGATACTCCTAAAAAAGGTTGAACCATACCTACTACAATCGTGTTTAAGTCTAAGAAACAGTTATTATGACCTAAAATAGGCGATGCACCGAGGGTACTCATTCGTACAATGTTCTATGCCTTCCGTCGAAGCCTATTACGGCTCTGGCTGGCGGCCACTCAAGCACGGACTCCATTGGAGTCCATTGTAGGTATTTGTAGAAACTTTAAAGTACTGGAAACTAACTTACAATGTTTTTCATGCTTATTACAAGTGTTTTTAAAGTACCTTGGCGACAGCGGGGCTACTACGAAATTCGAAGTTCGTGTCGCTCCGTCCCTTTCACTCTCGTATTAAATAATATAAGCGTCAGCGGGACGGCAAGATACAAAGTTCGAAATTAAGGCTGGTTTAGCCGTCTAATAACAATCGATATTATTAATTTTGAAAGTAACAAGAAATAAAATAGGAGGTCGTCCAACGGCGGTGGAGATCGTATGGCGATCGGAGCGACGATCGTGACGCCGCCGTGTCGTCCTCCCGCACGCCTCGTCCCGTGCGCAAGTTAAGCCGGTTCACAACATGCTCCCCGGGTTGAAGTATAAAGGGGACAGATATATTAAATGTCCTCTGGTGCCTCTCCTTGTCTTTATCTCGGCGACTCTTGTGACGCCGTCGCAGGGTAGAGCTGAATGACAGTGAATGACTCGTCCTAGGGACCAGAGTAGTGGTGGAAGAGCCCCAGTCTTAGTTTATAGTCCACGATTTTATTTAACGTCCCGTAGGACCCTAACACACATCTTCGGTGATAACGCCTCCTAAATAGTAGACATTATGCCGTAGAATAAATAATTGTTTATGCTTTTATGCATAAACACGACCTCGCCGTAGCGCCCCATACTCAAGCACGTTCGTACGCTTAACTCCCTAGAAGCCGTAGTCCTTATTAATATTGTAAATGTGAAGGTATGTCTGGCTGTCTTTTACAACTTCACGCACCGGTGAACAGATTCAAATTAAATATAGGCCCAATTGCATAGAATAACAAATTCAAAATTGCAAGTAAATAGTAGGTATTAGTGAATTAAAATACAAAATCGCTAATGCATTAGCTTTTAATTTTGTTATGCAATCGGGCTCTGATACAGTGTGTGGGTGTGGCCCAGAGCCGGGGATAATAACCTAACCAACAAAGAGTTGGAAAACCCCTGACTTCAAAGTTCAATATCTCAAAAATGGCTGAACCGATTTTGATAAAACATGTCTAAGAACCATCTCTAGTAAACCTGCTCTCAAATGAAAAAACCGCATTCAAATCGGTCCACCCGTTTAAGAGCTAAGGTGCCGCAGCCAGACACACACACAGACACACATACGCTCAAACTTATAACACCCTCCCCACCGTCACCGGTAATTGGATCATCATGGTCCCCCTAATTAAAATCAAAATTAATCGTAAATTCGATGTACGCCATCTTAGAACCCAACTGATGTCGCCTGTCACGCTACAAAATATCAAACATTTTGCTTCTTCGATTTAAACTTTAAAGTGAAATAAAAATAATAAAAAAAACAATTATTTTTAAAAGTCACTAAACTATTTAATGTAGTCCAGTTTGACCATCCCAGCCTATAACACAGAATAAATACTGGATTGAAGAGAGACGTGATTTTAGCCAGGAAAATATCGATAAATTTATCAAGCACATATCATCTCTAACTTTTAGCGAAGTTTATGAACAAACAGACTGCAATAAATCTTTCACGGTGTTTCATGACTTACTTGTACTCTTATTTAAACTATGTTTTCCAATTATAAAAGTCAAAATACAGAATAAACCAATCAAAAACAGATGGATCACGAGGGGATTAAAAAAATCATGTAAAAGAAAAAGGATGCTCTACTTTAAATACCTAAATGATCACACAAATAAAATCTATAATAACATGGTGTATAAAAAGTATTCAAGGCTACTCAAAAAATGTATGTTACAGTCTCAACATATTAATAACATTAAATATATAAACAAATCTAACAATAAGGCAGAGCGACATGGAACATTATAAAAGATAACCTTAATTCTACTAGCACTAAAGATACCCAACTAGATCAAATAGAATCAAACGGTATTACTTATATTAAACCTACAGAAATTTGTGAATTGTTCAATGACTTTTTCATCCAACAAACACAAAAAAGTACATCCTCTAACTATTATAACGCACGGATAGATTCGTCGCCACAGAGCATTTTTCTCACTCCTATAAATGAACACGAAGTTTTAAAATCATTCGAACTTTGAAAAATACTAACAGTACAGGTTATGACGAAATACCTACTAAAATAATCAAATTGTGTGCCAATTATATAGCAGCCCCTCTTGCTCATGTCATTAACTTATCATTCGAACAAGGGTGTTTTCCAGAAGGCCTAAAACTTTCGATAGTTAAACCACTTTTTAAAAAAGGCGACCCAAATCTAATGAATAACTATAGACCCATAGCTTTAATACCCGTATTATCGAAAGTGTTCGAAAGGGCAATGTATACTAAACTAGAGGATTTTCTAAAAAAGACTAATATTTTAAACCCGAATCAGTTTGGTTTTAGGAAGAATAGTTCCACATCTCTTGCATGCTTTACCCTAGTCGAGAATATTAGTAAGTGCCTCAACGACAAACAATCAGTGTTAGCCATTTTTCTTGACATGAGTAAGGCTTTTGACTTGGTTTGTCATAAAACTCTACTGGATAAAATTGAGAGGTATGGTATTAGGGTAATGCTCATTCCTGGCTAAAAAATTATTTGTGCAGACGCAGACAATGTGTTGAAATTACAAATATTGTAAAAAATAAGAAATGCATTCATAAATCTGTTCCAAAAACAGTCAGCAGTGGTGTACCGCAAGGTAGCGTACTAGGGCCCCTCCTATTTCTGCTGTACATTAATGATTTACCGGCATCCCTAAGTCACAATTGTATACTTTTTGCCGATGACACCACCTTAATCATTAAGAGTAGGGATAGGACTAAACTAGAAACCGAAGCAAATAGTGAAATGCTTAAGACTATTAAATGGTTAGAGGATAATAAACTTAAATTGAACACAGATAAAACTAAAATAATACATTTTCAGAACTATAATTCTCCATACCTTGATCTTAAAATAATCTTAATTTCAGTTCAATAAATACGGTTGACTCGGCTTCCTTTCTTGGTATAACTATAGACAAGCATCTTAACTGGAGATTACACATCGATAGCGTATGAAGCAGACTAGACAGATTTGTGTTTGCTCTACGAAGGCTTAGGATTCTAACGTCTAGAGAGGCCGCCCTATCTGCGTATCATGGATATGTGTCGTCTGTGTTACGCTATGGGCTGATCATTTGGGGCAACTCAGTTGACGTGCAGAGAGCATTTATAACCCAAAAAAATGCATTCGAGCTGTATGTGGCGCTCACTATTTAGCTCACTGCAGACCAATATTCAAGAAGCTAAAAATTCTTCCCTTACCCTGCTTATACATATATGAAGTAGCTAAGTTTGTCAGGGGGCACCCTGATCGGTTTCCTTTATATGTTACCGTTCGTAAAAAAACAAATGGAAGATATCCAAACAAACTGTATGTTCCCAGACAAAAAATAAAAATATATGGTAAAAATGTTCCAAATGACATAAAATCACTAGATGTAAATAAATTTCAGAAGAAATTGTTTAATTGGTTGCTTGACATGTGTTTCTATTCAATTAAGGAGTTCCTGAATTATTATTAAACTAATGTATTCCATAAGATTGTATAATATTGTAATTGTAAATTAAACTTAGCTAATTTTTGCGCCAATAATTGGATAATTTAATTTATTTTAACGAATATAAAATTGTATTTCTAACATTTCTACGCCGATGAGGCAGGATATGACGCACTTAATGTAATTCGACCATCTTTTGTACCATATTCTAAGAAATAAACATATTATTATTATTATTATTATATTAATATATAATAATATACTATGTAGTTAACGTAATGCCTAATGCTTATAATACGTCCTACTGCTGGGCATATTACAGGCCATGGCACACCCGGTAGTTTGGCATCCTGGAAAGGACATAGTAGAGTTTTTATCCCGAAAAAAATTGTATAGTTATCGTGGGATTGGGATAGCGATAAATGTTTTTTACAGACGAAGACGCGGGCAAAAGCTATGTATTTATTTATTTCACCGTAAAGTCATGTACATTTCAAAAGTATGTTACAGTTGCATAATCCATGAAAGCCTGCAAGAATACTTAAAAGTAAATTACAAATATGCAAAATAGCTAGTAGGTATTATAAATACGAAAGTAACTGTGTGTCTGTTATCTCTTCATGCATAACCCGTCACGCGTCCTAGAGACTACATTAGTCTCTAACTTTTTTTGTGCGGGAAATGTCGTAGAGACTACCAGGTACATTTAAAATGGCTACAATGTAGTCTCTAGGACGCGTGACGGGTTAAACCGCTGAACAGATTTAGATGAAATTTGGTATAGAGATAGTTTGAGGCCCTGGAAATAAGACGTAAGACGTATGATATTTTTTAACTCGGGAAATGAACAGTTCCCTCATGTATGCTGTGTTGTAATTTCTCTAATATCAGAGGGGCAAACGAGCATGCGGTCACCTGATGGGAATCATTTACCGCCGCCCATGGACACCCGCAACACGGCCTCTTGGGCCCCCTACCAAAGATACCTCTATCACAGATGCGTGTCCGGCCATTTGAGAAACTGTAAACAAGACGTAAACGTACGAAACAGATGACACATCGCTTCGATAAATCGATGTTTGTCAAGGAGAGTTTTTGAGTTCAAAATCAAGGCACAGAACGTACAAAACCAAAATACAAAACCAGTTTTTGAACGGCGGAAACAACTGTCATGTGTCAGTCAAGTGTCAAAAGTGACGTTTGTTTGTTTGATTTGATACCGAGTGCGTGCTGGCTGCTGCGTGCTGCTGCGTCGAGGACTTTGAGGAGTGTCTTTTGCGTGTTTCTTTCGACTTTCATTATTGTAGACAGAATGATATCTCCTTAAAACCATTTTCTTTTCGTATTACGTCGTGCAAGAATCTTTACTATGTTGGAAAGTCAGCGTGGAGAGAAATGCGACATGATGGTTCTGCACAAGCTTGCCGTTGTAATCGTCAGCTTGATGCTCATATACGACTTTTACAACACATCTACGCCTCTAGAAATACGCGTACAGAACCCCAAATTTGCCTTACTCGGGCCTTACAATGGTACAGAATTCAGCGCACCTGACGATGTTTACGAACAACTAATCGATCTCAAGAATTTTTCTTTTAAAGTCAACCCTCAGCCTTGTCAGAACTATAGCGCAGGGTTGTTACTAGTCGTCATTATATCCTCAAATCCGAGTAACTATGATAATAGAATGGTTATCAGAAATACTTGGGGCCGTTCCTTGGATTCAACTAAAGTTGTTTTCCTAATTGGAGAATCAGAAAACCCGACTATTTCCCACCGAATTCAGAATGAATCTGCCTTATTCGGAGACATTGTGCAAGGGAGCTTCACAGATGCATACCGTAACATGACTTACAAACACGTAATGGGTTTAAAATGGGTGACGCATCATTGTCCAATGGCAAAATATATTTTGAAGACTGATGATGACGTTGTTGTTAATTCTTATGCATTGAGGCAGTTTTTGGCGAGGGAGCTGTCTCCGTGGGGGGCTAAGGGGCTTATTACGTGCCAGGTGTTGGAACATGCGCAGGTGCAAAGGTCTCATCGCTCCAAGTGGAGGGTTTCCCCAGCGGAATATGGCCCACATTACTATCCAACATATTGTGCTGGTATGTCTGTTAATGCAATAAATAATATACTGGGCAGCAAAAAATCTGGCCCTCAATTGTATGCAGAATCGGTAATTTTGAATGAAGGGTTCAAAATTTTTGCCGCTGAGTGTACTTGTATTGTTATAAATTTATAGATTTATAAATTTTTAACTTGCTATCAGATTATGTGATCAATTATAAATAATAATCATGTATAGGAGTAATTCAAGTATTACGTATCGAAAATACAAACTGAAACATAGATGCACAGAAAAACCAGAAAAATAGACCAGCGCTGGGAATCGAACCCAGGTCCTCGGCATTCCGTGCCGCGTGCTATACTGCTACACCACCACTGGACAGTCCATTTTCGATATGGGTTTTACGGGATGACCGTAAAAGTACCTAATAAAATTTGGAGTTGAAATAAAAAATACAAAAAGACTCCAAAAACCAATTTTAGTATTACATAAGCATCAAAGGGGGGTGGGGGAGTTTTTGCTTTGCTTATTTTTGATGACATGGAGGCCTAGATGGTACTTATAACACTAAAGAAACCTAAATAGATTTAAAAATAAATGGCTGACTTTCGCTGACAAGGGGAAGAGGGCTTAAAAACTTTTTAAAAATGACTAAAAGTCTGCTTACGTAATTCTTGAATAACCTGTCACTACTACTTTAGTGATCTCATCTATTAAAGACAGTGCCATTTGTTCTGGTTGGTTGATAAATAATTCCCAAATTATAAAAATAATAACTTTATCGAGAACAAATCAGGAAATTTTGCCATGAAATGAAAGCTTAAGGTGGTACAGGGGTACTGCATGCGCCACTAGACTGACGAAGAACTAGGCTTTATTCCCCATTCCGGCATTTCTTTTCTGGCTTCTTCAATATTAAGATAAATCATATTTGGGTGAAGACCAAAAAGTTGCACACTGTTAAATCTGCGTTAGCACATAGTTTTAATTTCCATTAACTTTTTCCATTGTGACACGAAAATTAATCATACATTTGTATGAACTAATTATAATAATATTTTTTTACCCATGATCTATTCTATTTTAATTACAGGTTGGGCAATCATTTACTCCCAAGATGTAGTGCCACGTTTGCTCAAGACAGCCCAATTCACCCCCTATTTCTGGATCGACGATGTTCATGTAACGGGAGTGGTGGCCCAGGAGATTGGAGTAGCCCGGACTCCGCTGGCTTCACTGATATTGTCCAGGAACAGAGCCAAGGTGCTGACTTCGATGGGGGCTGACTATGCTGGCCAGTTTCTGTTTGGACCGCCTGATATTAGCGTTAATAAGATCTCGCAGATATGGAAGGCTATACCGGAGTGAAGTTGATGGTATGATGCTGTCAGATATGGATAATATGATAAGGGAAATAAGTAAGATTAAAATGTTACTATACAATTTTGCACCTGTCAGTGGCATGGTGCTTGATTAACTCAATTCCCACCCCATTGGTTTAAGCTTTTATTGTTTAATGTGACTTTAAAACATTTTTAGTTAGATAGAAGTGTGGTTAAGTTTTTGTACAGAGTAAACTGAACGCAGACCAGTGTGGAACCTTTTCATAACCAATTTCGCTGATTTCTTTGGCTGATTTATTAAACCGTATGGCGTAAAACATTAAACAATTTCACTAAAGAAAGAAACTACAAACTAGCTACAGATGGCAGATGTAATATGATATGTCTCTATTTAGTTTTTTTGACTGTACCTACACTAATTGGGTAAATAAATTACAATAATTAGTCCATCAGATAGGTTATAGAAAACTGTCACACAACCATTTTTGTTTTGGCTACTAGGCAGCCACAATTTTTAAGGTCTAAATGTTACAATTATTTTTTAAAATGTTACTCATTATAAAAATATAAAAAAGCCGTGGTGGCCTAGTGGTTTGACCTATCGCCTCTCAAACATGGGTTCAAACCCCGGCTCGCACCTCTGAGTTTTTCCAAATTCATGTGCGGAATTACATTTGAAATTTACCACGAGCTTTGCGGTGAAGGAAAACATCGTGAGGAAACCTGCACAAACCTGCGAAGCAATTCAATGGTGCGTGTGAAGTTCCCAATCCGCACTGGGCCCGCGTGGGAACTATAGCCCAAGCCTTCTTGTTCTGAGAGGAGGCCTGTGCCCAGCAGTGGGACGTATATAGGCTGGGATGATGATGATGATATAAATATAGCTATAAGGTGACCCGGGGCTATTGTAGCTGGGTGATATTGTATCTGCGCCGTCTGATGGCGTCCGTACGACGAGTATGGCGATATTATTGACAAAATCGGTATTTCCTAGTAGCAAAATTTCCATTCGCTTTTTTTCCCAAATGCTTCTTTTCCCAATATGCTTTTTTAGTAAAGCTTATTTTCACAGTAACGTTTATTCCCAATCAGAGTCGACACCGATACAGTGTCGACGGAGCTCCTACTTCTGTGTAGTTTTTGCCCTTCGGGCTAATGCAAACTTAACATAACCTAAACCTACCTATGTTAGTTTAGTAATTAAGAAGGGAAATCTCAACATGTGAAGAACTATTGATCTTAAAGGAAGTAATAAGTATTATAAGTATTATTTAGCTTTCAAATAAATCTAATTTCATCAATGGCCACCGATAGGTCAATTTGCCCATTCTCCTTTATTCATACACTGTACATTGAATTTCTTTCTGCTTACCATCAGGTTTAATGTTATCCCATCGCATTTTATCGGATGCGTTCGTCTTTTTTAGGGCTCCGGAGCTAAAATGGCAAAAACGGAACCCTTATAGTTTCGCCATGTCTGTCTGTCTGTCCGTCCGCGATTTTGCTCAGGGACTATCAATTCTAGAAAGCTGTAATTTTGCACGAATATATATGTAAACTATGCTGACAAAATGATGATTATTACCTATTATTATCACACAATGCCTGTATAATATAAAACAAAGAGATGAAAACGCAATTTTCCACCCGGCTATCTACGCATGAAAATTATACTTTCAGAACAGGAGAGATGAAAATGAATAAGGTCTTCAGTCTTATTACAACTTATACACAAAGGTGACTGTACAACTGTCATCAAATTCAAACAACAGTTTAGTGGAATGTGACCTGTGCCCTATTTCACGATGCTACAATTTAAAATTAACAAGCGGTAGTCTCTTTTCAATGCATACTGTTAAACAAAGAATACCGCTTGTAAATTGTAACTTATAGCTTCGTGAAATAGGGCACAGACCGCACACGAAAAGCCCACACGAGAAGATCCCTGGGGAGCCTGGAATTATCAAACCAGGGTACTTTGAAAATTTTACTCTATATGGTGCCGTTATGTTGATCTTGCTTGCTGTCTCAAATAGCTTCGGTAAACTTCAGTAGGTAGGCTAGTTGAAAGAGCAAGATAAAGATGAACTATACCGACAAAATACGATGGCAAAACATTATTCACTAGTACGCTTGTTTGCCTCCAACATAAATTGGTATAAATAAATATGTGAGGCAGTCCGTAGGCAGGGGGGTGTCACTAGGCCATTCCGCCGCCGAGCTACAAGTACATACCGGGCCTCCCCAACGTTGAGGCGATTCAGTGCGACTCAACGCGTGCGAGTGAACACGAGTTATGCGATAGACAGAGAAGCATACAGTAGGTAGGCACGATTCTTATGCCTAAACGTCACTTTTGTACGGCAGTGAAACTTCTGTACTTGTACTATTACTTATTCTGTGCCGTAGGTTAGAATTAGTTTTGTCGGTGCGAATCATAAAAGTTGATTAGTTAACTTTTCATTTTCTGTTCCACTATTATAAGTTTATTGGAGTCTTAATAGTTATTAGTTATTTGGTTATAAGATTAATTACGTGTTATCTATTTTAGATGCTGTAAACAAGCATTCGTATTATTCATACAAATTTTAATATCTGCGCCGGCCGGGATCGAACCCGGAACCTCAAGCTTCGTAGTCTGGTTCTCTAACCACGTCTCAATACGATGGCAAAACATTATTTACTACATCTGAAATACATTGTGTTTGTGTTGTGTTATAACTTATAAGAAGTATTATGTAAGTCAAGGAAACTGAATCACGTACCATGGTGGAACCTTTTCATAATCAATTTCGTTATGATTTCTTTACCAAATTTTTGGGATGTCAACATGACATTAGTAGCTGATAGGTTCCAACCCTGGTATGTAATTCAGTTTCCTCGCCTATAGTTGTCTGTGACATTCGTTTCGTTCAATTCGTTCATGCCAGCTTAACTCAACAACATTTCGTTTAATTACGCAGTAATTAGGTACGGTCAGCAAAATAAGTAGTTTATAAATTTTTAAACAAGTTCCTATCAAATGGATATGTCGCTAAAGTCGAACTTTCGAGATTACAGACACGTCTATTGGAATTATTGTTTTATGACATGCAAATGATTATCAACTTTATGGTGGTAGACCACATATTTGGCTGATGGTACAGTCACCAGCACCAACATCGACACAACAAGGGTGCATAAAATATCTGATACGACTCTATTTCTAGAGTCGGAAGGACGTGTCAGATATTTTTGCACGCTCCGCTGTGTGTGGCATAATGCTGGTCTGTACCTTCTTTGATCTAATTATAATATAACAACTAAAAATGTGTTATGACCAAAGATAACTATTATTTAAACTGAAACAACTAGTGTTAGATCTAAATAATAAATAATATTAATAATATTGATCAGCATTTTATTTTATACAACTAAATCAAATACTTTATTCGCTTTTTAACATGAACGCGTGCAAAAATATTTTTTCTTACCTTATACATTTTATAATAATACACATAGGTACCTACCTACAATACAGTAGTTTATTTACTAGTAGTTACTCAAAGCATAATAATTAGGGTTAAATAAACTATTCAAGTCTATAATATAGTACAACGTAGAATAGCTGTCCAGGCCAGGTAGATACAGGTAGGTACCTAGAATCCCTACTTTAATGTCCAGAGCGTAGTTTTGCCGCCGAAGATCTGAGCGAACGAACTTTGCTCGGAGTTCTTTTTTGGTGGTAATCTGGTTTTATGGAGAAGATACCTACGTATCTTACTACTACGTATCTACGTATTTTAAACGCAAACTAACTACATACATCACTGTCGCTCAGTAAGTGCACTCATTCAGTACTGCTAAATAAATGGACGGATCTAGCTATAGTATTTAGCAGAACGCTTGCTCACATCCTTTTGATGATTTCATCAGACAAGATTAGGTATATCTTCTCTGTCTCTTTCTAACTTGAGCCCATTGAAATGTTGTTTTGTTGTTCTCTATCTCTCGCTCGCTAAAGTACAGTCCAACAACTTATCTTCCTTATCTTGTTCCAACTTCAACGAAACCCCATTGAAATGATGCTCTATCTCTTGCAAAGTCTTACCCTCTGTCTCGGGCAAGAAGAAATACAAATAAAATAAGGCACCGGCCATGAATATCATGTAAACGAAAAACGTCCCATGTACATCGATGGCTCTCATCAACGCTGGAGTCACTTTCAACGTTACCAACAGAGATAGAGAGTAAAAAACACCAGAAATCACAGTTCCTAATCCTCTATGCTCTAAGGGATATATCTCACCTAGCAAAGACAGAGCTATCGAAGAGGTACCCAAGTTTAAAACTATGAAATATGAGCAAAGCAGGGACAATGGCAGCCAAACATTATTTTCCGGTGCTATATGCTGAGATTTCAAGTACAAATAGATGCAGATACTGGTTAGTAGAACGCAAGATACTCCGCCGCTTACGAATAGCAAAGTTCTACGACGGAATAATTTGACTACACCGCAGGATCCCACACTGGCTAGAAATATTATGCCATCAACAGCGAGTACGTAATACAACGTGGTGGCATTATCTTTGGTGAAAGCTGACATAAATTTAACAGCGTAAGCTGGAAACGAGTGACGGCCGCAAGCTTCCAAAATAACAAAAACAAACAACACAATCCATGTTGGTTTTTGGAAGTCCTTTTGGCCCAATTTCGTTAGCAGCAGCTTGGCTTTTTTCATCATAGAATTGTTCTTGATTTCATAAAGTCGCCGGTTCCTTTGGGATTGTATTAAAAATAGGAGTTCTTCTTTTGCTTCGTCGCTGTTTCCTCTCAGCCACGTGAAGGAATCTTCGCATTCTTTGTACCTTCCCTTATAGGCCAACCATGATGGACTTTCAGGCCAGGTCCACGTAATCAGAAGCGCCAAGGCGGAAGGTATAAGCCCGAATAGAGCAGTGGCTCTCCAGTCGAAGAAAGTCCCAATTAAATGGACGTAGAGAACGCCGAAGGTAGCTCCAGCGGTTTTGGTGTTGAGGAAGACCCCGCGGTAGTGAGGGCTGCTGTATTCGCCTACGATGATGCCGGCGATGACAATGGTGGCTCCGGTGTTGAAGCCGCTCGTCAGCCTGGCAATGACCAGCGCGGTCACGTCCTGGGCGAAGTATAGGAGCAGGCAGGATATGATGCTTGGAGTCGCGACGCAGAAGTGCGCCGATCGCCGGCCGAGCTTCTGCAGAATTGGCGCCGTGAGGATGAACGACGGGAGCGTTGTGATAGCGATTGCTGATGCTGGAAATAGAAATAAGAAAGTTAGATGTTTCTTCTTCCTCAGCTCTTGGGCACACGAGGGGGCACCTCGGTTATATTCGGTTATACCTATATATATGACTATTCTGACACACAAATAGAACCTAAGACACAAATAGAACCTTAGAGGTAAGGACGAATGTTATGGTATAGTTGGTAGGCGATAGCTCGATTACTAGAATAACACATAAGCAGTAGGTACCTTTAGGTACTTATCCCGATATTCCGATGGGATCGGGATTTATACAAGTAGAGTCCTAAACCCTTGCCGCTAATTACCTATAGAGCTAGAGGGTATATTCTACACAAATGAAAACCTACTTAACCTACCTATTTTTTGGGTTTTATTAAACTAATAATTCAAAACAAATAGTAAAATTACTCACCTACGAAATATGTAATCCCATTACCCTCTAACTTTTTTTATTTTTATTTATTTATTCAAGAACAATAGGTTTTGACGCTTTATACCAGATTCGAAAAACGACAGATTCCTGGAACGCCAGATTTGCATAATGCCAGATTTTCAGATTCGCAGTATACCAGATGCGCAGAATGCCAGATTCGCACGATGCCCGATTTCAGATTCGCAGAATGCCAGATTCGCATAGTACCAGATTCGCAGAACGCCAGATTCGCAGAATGCCAGATTCGCACAATCATCAACCCGGCCCATAAAGGTCTCACTGCTGGGCACAGGCCTCCTCTCGGAATGAGCCGTAGCCGTACCTAGTTCCCACGCGGGCCCAGTGCGGATTGGGAACTTGACACACACCATTGAATTGCTGTTTGTGCAGGTTTCCTCACGATGTTTTCCTTCACCGTAAAGCTCGTGGTAAGGAAAGAGAACGTTTGGTAAATCAAACGTTTTAATCCCATTAACAGTTGAAGAGTTATCCCTGAGGCTGCTGCTGATTTGACAAACTGAAGAAAGCGATTTAAAAATGGTTGGCTTTTGAAACCAAAACATTCCAGTTAAATAATGGCCTGTAAAGAAGCCAATTTACTCACTTATCCATGACTCAGCTTCCAGGCTTAGAGGGATATCAGACCCTGGCTTCCTTAGGTCTCGGAGGAGTATCGTGGGGTAGCCCAGGTGGAAGCCACACGCCACTATGTTCAGGAAGGCTCCCAAGACTACCCAGAACTGAAGGAAATTTTTACATTTAAAAACCGGCCAAGAGCGTGTCGGACACGCCCAAAATAGGGTTCCGTAGCCATTACGAAAAAGATCAGTCATATTTTTCTAAGGATTTCGTATTTTATACGGAATCTTCCAAGTTTCAAGTTTTTAGGCCCAGCGGTTTGGGCTGTGCGTTGATCTATAAGTCAGTCATTCTTCTATATATATAGATTCCGATGCCGCGATTGAAAAAACCCAGCAAAACTAATATTATGTACAATAAGTAAGTATATGGCATACAGGCATACAGAGAAGTTTTGCGCTATACACTATAATAACACACACACAAACATCACGCCTGTATGCCCAAATGGGGCAGGCAGAGCACACAAAACTTTACCATCATTTTTTATAATTTTTTGTAAAAGGTGTTGCAATAAATAAATAATACTGAATTATATTTTTAATACAACCTATTTTTGCTGACTGTACCTTTTGTTGACTGTACTCAAAACTACATTTGCATACCATCAAGTCGATGCTATTAACCATTGAAGAGTCCGTCCTGCGGAAGCGATCCTGGCTGGACTACCAGGATGTCACTACTAGATTATTGTATTGCCACGCAATTTACATAAGTATTCCGAATTTCAAGTCAATCAATCTTGACTGACTGGAAGTTGGTCAAATTTAACTTGCAAGATTTGATTACAGACAGACATACAGACAGAGAGACGGACAGACAACGAGTCAGGTGAAACTAAATAAAAGCTTGCAAAAAGTAATAGATTATTTTTGTCATTTTAATTCGTGAATAATCCATACTAATACTAACAATATTATAAATGTGAAAGTGTGTGTATTCGTATGTTTGTCCGTCTTTCACGTCGAAACGGAGCGACTAGGCTACCTACCGCCGGATGCCCGAATTCCAGGCGGGCGAAGCCGCGGGCAAAAGTTAGTTGAAAATAAACACATAAGTATGTAGGTAGTGTATAATGGTTTTCCATTGTATTTTTTGTATAAGTTATTATATTTATTGTCCTGCCAATTAGCTTCAGTATACACGTCGTAACAGCTGTTTTGACATAAGACACTTAATAATGAAGTTCCATAATTATAAATTGACATTCAGGAAGGTCATCGTTCATCCACCATTACCTCTCATATTAGATTTTTTTTACCGTACAACGGCAAAACCTACTAGACACTGGCAAAATTGTCCTCCGATGGACAGAGCCATATTTTTTTAAAGAAACAACAACAACAACGACATTCAGGAAGGAAACTGGGGGTTTAGCATAGTCTATGGCATAAACTCAAATGAAACTCAAAAGTAACTAGAAGTTGCAGTTGCTTTTCACCGTGTGTACCTACTGGGCCTTAGGTATATCAAAATGTCAATAATTTACAGATGCAATGAATGATGTTTTCCATCACACTTGCTCGTAAACAGTGTTGTAACATGCAGGCTACCTTGGTTGCAACCCCCCAAATAAAACCCTCGACCTTAATGTGCTTCTCATGAAACCCGTGGTCGGTAAATGAGTCATTCCCCGTACTAATTTTCATGTCATGAAGCCCAAGGTCGGTAAATGAGTTTGTTACTGGTGTGCTGCTGCTCCGTGCGCGCGCTGCACACGCACGCCATACACAATACACTTGCTGAGGAGGAGGAGGGCGGCGGGGAGCTGGCGCTGCCAAGAGCGCAGTTAGCGGTATCGGCAATTTTTGAAAAAATATTAGTTTTTCTTTTACAAATATACAATTTTACTCGAAAATGTGATGAAAAACATTTTATGTCGCACGGACGGTAGGTACCTACTAGAATTACGAACATCGACTCATTAAAGCCCTCAGTCTTCGACTTCGGGCTTCTAATAGACTCTCGTTCGTAATTCCATATTTACCGCCCTTAAGACACAATGTAGGTACTATTGCCGTCGTATTTTGTTGGAAAAAATTGTATTTGCCTTGCTTTCTCAACTATATAGCTCACTGAAGTTTACTGAAACTGACTGGGAAAGCAATAAGTACCTATACTACTTAAATAAATACGACGAAAAAACATTTGTTTCTCAGTTTGTTTTATATTATTGTAAAAAAAGGAAATACAATACAATTTTTTTACAAAAAAGTGCTTAGTATAAAGCCCGACTTATCCCTGAAGAGATCTCTGCCAGTCAACATTTATTCACTAGATCTGTAATACAATAATGGGTCAAGAAATCGGATGCCGTCGTGCGTGGTCGTGCTCCGATTGAGCTCCGATTTTCCCCCATGAAAAAATAGATTACCTAATCCACTATGTTATCTTTATCTACTTATGTTTATTTCTACGATTCTTTTCAAAATTGGGTTAATTCTACAGCACAAAACAAAACAAAATCTTGTACAGTCAGCAACAAAAACATACATAGGTACGTTTGAAGTGACAAAAATATGTATGAAACGTATGAATGGACTGTAATACTTAAATAAAAAGCAAACGAAGAAATAATATGATAAAGGTGAAATATAATATTTTGATTTGAATAACACAACCACACAAAGCAATAATGACAAGTAACACATAAAAGAAAAATATACAAAAAAAGAACTTTACAAAAAATACACTAGAACTAGAAGGTACAAAACTCCAAGGAGTTTGCTACAATGTATACAGGACTTTATTGCCTGAACACTTATTATTTGATTTCACTTTGCCGATGCAGTGAGTGGCCCTCATTTTAATTTTTAATACCTACTATAATTTGCGGGGTAGGTATTTTTTATCATTGTTAAAAAATATATTGTTGGTCACACACACCATACTTGCTTTGCGGTTATGTCCAAGTTTTTATTTCCCCTTCTCATTTTATATACCTAAGTACTCAACCTATATATGAAATTTAAAGAAATTGGAATATTTGGAATATCTACATAAGGTCGTGTATCTAAAATGATTATTCGAATTTTGCTTCATATTTGGTATATTTCAAATATGATTTTGTTCAAATTTCGATAAACACAGAGAGCCGGGTTCAGAGAACCTATTTAAATTATTTAAATAAATAAAACATAATTTATTTCCTTTCTAGGTAAGTTATAAAAAATGTTGATACGTACCTGCCGAAGTGCACTTTTCATTTTGCTTCCTAATATTAGCTATGTCGTGATCGTATTTCAGTCATAACTTTTTTAACACATTTCCTTAAAAGTGATAAAAATACAATTACATTGTAAGTTAGTTTTTTTTCATATTAAATAATAATAAATAATAAATAAATATCATGGGACACTTGACACCAATATTTAATTAAAAGTTAGTTAAAAATGTTTTATGTCACTGTAAGACACGAGTTATTTGTTGGGACGGAGTGTTTCAAATGTGGCGCGGGCGCAGGCAAGTAATACGTAAGTATAGGTATCTTTGTAATACCTTATTCATCTCTCCTGTATGTAAAGTTTAATTTTCATGGGTAGATAGCCGGGTGGAAAATTGCGTTTTCATCTCTAGGGTGGAAAGTATTTTTTATTTTATTTTTGTGATTAGCCACGGAGTCGAGTGTCGAGTCACGTCAATGACACTTTTTTTTCACGTTTCGGGCTGGCCATCTACATACACGTCGTGACCAAGGAGCTTATATACCTACAACACTGGAGGTTGAACGCCGAACATCCGTTTGAAACAAGAAATTTGAATTTTATTATGTCACGAATATATTCCATCTCTTTTTTTAGTTAGGTTAAAAAAGAGATGGAAGTCATTCTTGACATGTGAAAGAAAGAGATGGAATATATAAATAAGTAACAAAGGTCAAACTTCTTCGTTCGGCGTTCAACCTCCAGTTTTGTATATTATAAGCTCCTTGATCGTGTCGTGACTCGTGACCAACTCGATTCTCTTTTATATAGTCGGAAGTGGCAAGTGGCCAGTGCAAAAAGGTTGGAGGTTGGATATCAGTAAATTTAATTTATTATTATTCTCTTCTTTTTTGTAGTAGGTATTTTACTTTCCTCACAGTCGAAATGAAAAGTAGAGTGTCTAACTCGGGTGCAATTACTAATTTCCTCTAGAAATATCTCGGATCAAATGGGTCACTTTCCACCCTTGGTTAACAATCTACTATTGTTTACTTACTCTTCGTAAGGACAGCCAGCAATTTGATATTTCAGTTCGCCGTAATTGTAACCGCTAGTTGGCGCTGTCATCGCGCACCCAACGAAACATTTGTGACATTTATTAATAAGTACGCCGATTGCGTTTAAATTGTTCATTGATTTAAGTAGGCAACCATATTTTTTCTCGTCATCACAATAGAATGAGGTGATAAATTGTAAACAACTTCGTGTAGTCCATTGTACTCGTACAGTTACTAGATACTAGCTATATTGTTATATTGTCTGTTGGTGTGAAGTGTTATTGGATGCGTAGGTTGGATGTTCCAAAAATGTTTCAGGTTCGCTAAAACCATTTTCCGATTCAGGGATCCGACGGAATAAGACGTACGTATCGTACCGTCCGTCTCAATCTCGTATCTGGGGGCACGGTAGTGCCCCCGCCAAGTCGAGCAAAACAAAAACGAAGGCACGGCCGTACCATACTTTTCTCGAAGCCATTCAGGCTATTTTCAACATTAAATAATTAACGTCAGCGGGACGGCAAGATACGAAGTTCCAATTCTGCACTTCGTGTATAACTTAGGGCCAGTTACGCAACACAGAATAGAAAAAAACAAGTTTTTCCTTTTCCGTGATGCTTCAAATAAACGCACACACTTAAAATAATGCTGGGAGTCGCGCGAGCTGAGCGGTGGCGCGTAGTGTGCGTGTTACGGCAGCCGCCGAGTCGCGTGTTCCTAAGAAGGGCTACGAAATAGCCCGAAACATGTCGAGCTAAACTCGGTTTAAGACGTGAGTTATCCGTTACAATAAATAAATAAATATCACGGGACAATTCACACCAATTGACCTAGTCCCAAAGTAAGCTTAGCAAAGCTTGTGTTATGGGTACTAAGCAACGGATAAATATAATTATATAGATATAGATACAATATCATTTAATATGAGTGAGTCTCACGGTAGTTTCATGTTCAAAGAAGCACACACTTTAAAATCAAAAATACTTACTTTATTTGTACATATGAAAGACGCGTTAGAAACAACACAGAGTTCAAAAATAATTAAGTACAATACTTTTGTAGTCACAACACACGTATTACGCGTCATAATAAGTCTCATTTTCATTTTCATTTTTTTTACATGTCCCTCTGAGGCATCACCAAAGAGAACTGATTCATATTTTTTTTTACTATATTATTACGTTTGTTAAGCAATAAAAGAGCAAACTGAGAACTTTACTTAATTAGGTATAAAATAATTAAAAAATAAAAGATTTTAGGCGGTTTAATGGACCATGTTTAGGGGCGTTTTCAAAAAAAACGTGTACGTTTTCTTTCAAAATGTATTTAATTTTTTCATACAAATTTTATGAGTCAGTTTTGTGATGCCCAATATCGAGTGTATAAAAAAAACGTCGAAAACTGTCATTTTTGATTGGGATATTTCTTTAAACCACCGGAATCGATTGTGCTTTTGATTCTGAGCAGTAAAAACCATATTTTTCCAAAACGGAAAAATAAAGAAAGGGTAAACGTTTTAGTGAAAATGCCTTTTGAACTGAATCATTTTTTTTAACGTAATATGTACGTATGCATTTATCATCCTAGGTATCTAAACCACGTTTAGCAGAATTTAAATTCCGGTATTTTCCAAAAATCATGGCGAGATCCTAAAAATTACATACTGAATTTCATGTTGCATGCGTTATAAATCGGTTTTAAAACATATACTGAGCGGCAAAAATCTGGTCCTCATGCAGTAAGAAGTACCTACTTAATAATTTTGTATGCAGAGGGGCAAATTTTTGACGCTAAGTACAAGTACTCGTTATAACGTTTAACGTTGTTTGCCCAAATAAACATTAAACATATTTATTTAATAATAATTTATTACCAACTCTATGTACCACATTTTATGCAAAATAAACATATTTGTAGTCTTGCCGGACTCTTCTCGACAGAGTTTTTTCCAAGCCGGTGGTACATTTTGTTTCACATTCATAATCATAAGTGCTTGTTATAGCCTACATTGAATATCTACAGATATTTTAACTTTTACTTTGATGAAAACGTACGTAAAAAGAGCTCTGGGTGGCCAGTGGAGGGGATAAACTTGCGCATCTGTCAACTAACAAGCCAATGGCGTGACGGCCGCGCGCGCTCGTACGCCCCCTCCCGCGTCCCCCACTGCTCCGCCGCCGATTTGGTCCGTAGTATTTCGCTCACTGCGCAGGTATATCTCCAGGAGCTCTTTTTACGTGCGTTGATTTGTGCCTATCGTGTTTCTAACTCCATTGGTCGAAATTATAGAAATGTATGAGAGTACATCGTAAATGGGTCATAGTCATTGGACTAATTTGCGCCATCAGCATTCGCTTTATATAATATTTATTTCGTAATTAGCCAATTTCAATGTACCCCACTTCTCGTTCGCTATACCTAGTGCCATCCACGAAGACGCGTGATTTTGTCAAAATTAGACATTAATGACCCACGAATAAAGAACCACGGCACGCGTCATCGTGAATGACTCTACCTCCTCTACCTGTATTTGTATGTTTAAACAAGCACAACAGTTAAAACAGGCTGAAAATCTTAATTTTTATGTCTGTCTGTGTTAATCGCCAATCATAACCTCACACTGCTTACACTGGATAATAGACACCAGATAGATACCTATAAATCCTTTAATTTGTGCAGAACCCTCAGTACGCGAGTCTGACTAGACTTTATTAGACTCGCGCTTGGCCGTTGGCCGGTTTTTATATCCTAAGGGCTAGCTGTCGCGGGTGCACTGCGCACTGCGCGGGCGCACGCCTGCGGGCGCGGGTGCAGGTACAATCTGTCATCGCGACGCGCAGAGCGCTGCTCAAGCTCATACTATTTTGCAATACACTACACTATGCTGAGCTGAGACCGTTTCGCGATTTCGCAAATACTGTCATTAATATTTATTTTATACTTGTTTTAATTTGCGAATTAGCGAATAAACGTTTCTATTTCTATTTCTATATTTTCTATTTCAATAGGCTTCCGCCCGCTCCCAGCAAACCGCGTCAGCTAGGGCAGTAAATCGAAAAAAAGTAGGAGTGTATTGGCCGGGCTACTGGTAAAAGAGAATATCTATAACTAGCTTATGCCCGCGACTACGTCTGCGCGGATCTAGGTTATCGCGCGGTGGCGCCCTCTACCGGAATAAAAGGTATCCTATGTTGATCCTTGGGGTTCAAACTACCTATATACCAAATTTCATCAAAATCGGTTCAGTAGTTTCGACGTGAAAGGGTAACAGACAGACAGACAGACAGACAGACAGACAGAGTTACTTTCGCATTTATAATATTAGTAAGGATGTACTTATTGATAAACATATCACATTCGTTAGTTACAAAGCAAATAGTAGTGTAACTGTTTTTGCCACGTGGAGTGGGTGTGGCGTTAATTTAGACTATGGCATCAATTTATTAAGGAACGATTTCCCGCTGACACTTTGCTTACTACTTTATTTCACAACATCTTTGTCCATAAGTGCCACTTCTGACTCAATATCTTTACCATTCTTACCTTTAAAACTGTTTTCAATATCTTGCAATGTTCGGTCTTTAGTTTCAGGTAGTAAAGCATAAATGATGGCTAGACAAACTGTTAACAAAGCTGAATATACCAAGAACGCTCCTTGCACTCCAATTGAAGAGTACAAGTGTGGAGCTGTCTTCATAGATACTACAAAAGATGGAGTTAGAAATGATGTAGACAGAGTTGAACCTAAACTTCTGTAAGCTAAAGGAAATATTTCCCCGCATATCACCCACGTTAATGGAACTAAACCTAAACAAAACGACAAAGTGTACAAAACCATCAAAGTCATAGGAACTGCATCTAAAAACCACGAGTTTGTTACTATTGAGGATTGCCTTAAATAAACGAATACTGAAATTGATGTTAAAGATAATACAGTCATAACACCACTGGTAAAAAGAATCGTTCTGCGCTTGAAAAACTTTAAAAGGAATATAGCAAAGAAAGCGCACACAGTTCTTAGCAAATCAATAACTGTGAATTGCCAAACCACGTCACTTGCATCTTTTTTATTCAAAACCGCTTTAAGAATATCATTGCCGTACGCAGGTACCATGTGGGCGCCACCGAATTCGAATACTATCAACATACTTATAGCTATAATCGAAGGCTTGAAGAACTCTTTCTTCTTGAATATCTTCATGACTTCCTTGATCGAATCTACAAATTTCTTCAGGAACTTCTTCTCCTCTCGTTTTTCCCTCTCTGATGTTATCTTCTCTTTCTTCTGCGCTTCTATCATCGCGTCTAATTCTGCTTGTTGCTCAACTCCATCACCTCTTAACCATTTGAAGGCCTTCTTCGCTTCATCATATTTGCCTTTGGAAACCAACCAACTCGGTGATTCTGGTGACAAACTGATTATACCCAAAGCTATAACTGGAAACATTGCGCATACCATAGCAGTCACTTTCCATGTTAAATGTGCTCCCCAGATGTGGGACAAAAATATGCCTAGACCAAGCGAAATAGCGAAAGTGCCTAAGAAGGCTCCCCTGTACTTAGGGTCGGTGTATTCGGCTACTAATATGGCTGCTAAGGGTGTTCTCAGACCTAAAGCAAGACCGTGAAGAAGTCTTGCGACTAGGAACATAGGGACAGAGTTGGCTAGGACGAATACTATCCAGCCAAGAAGAGCAGGCAGGATGGATATTAAATTGGCCTTTTGGCGACCGAACCGCGACATCAGCACCGGTGATATGAAGTTTCCCACGATGCCCATTGCTCCTACTGCTGATCCTGGAAGGAAAAATACGGTTTGTTAATATTGAAAAAAAAATGTGTAAGGCAGGCTTTTTTCAAGGGAGGTTAACCCTTGAAAAAAGCCTGGCTGCCGTAACGTATTATTTCTGTACCTAACTTAACCATGGCATTAATTTAATTAGGGGCTGTTTCACAATCCATTGATTAGTGTTAACTGACGGTTAAATGTGATGCCGTCTCTATTTGTTTTGTTTGAATAGACGGAGACGGCATCACATGTAACCGTCAGTTAACACTAATCAATGGATGGTGAAACAGCCCCTTAATAAACTAAAATTCAGACTTTGTTCTTACAAAATTATAATTGCCAGCAATGTAAGTATAGCAAAGTAAATTGAGAAGAAAGTGTAAATGACAGCCGACAGATACTTTGGACTTGTCAAGTTACTTTGCTGTAGGTACATTGCTGGCAATTATAATTTTGTTAGAAAGTTAGCAAAGTCTGAATTCTAGTTTATTAATTAAATTATTGTCATGGTTAAGTTATAGAAATACGTTACTTTAAGGTTAAAGCCCTTAAAAAGCTTGGCTGCCGGTAACACACTAGTCCTCAGCATCAATAGCCGCGTATCCATTAGAGCAGCCTCAGGCCGAGCAGCCTCGAGCCGAGCCATATTTTGTCGGTTTTTTGGCCGTGCTCAAAGGAGCCTCAGTCTGAGCCGTGCCTTTGGCAGCGGCTCCACTTGCGCGGGCTCGGAGCGAGGCAGCCGCTCGGCCCGAGGCTGCCTCTAGTGGATACGCGGCTTCTGACACACACACACACAAAGCGGATGTGTCAGTGCAACACTGCCGATTTATTCTTATAGGCGCTTTATCCTGGTTACTCTACTCACTATAATGCAATTTTTATCCGACTGCCTGAAGGAGGGTTATGTTTTTCGAGCGTATGTATGTATGTACGAGTATGTATGTATGTAGGTATGTATTTATGTGGGTATGTATGTCCATTTCTTTGGTCCTCGCTGCAGCCTAAACGGCCAGACGGATTTTAACATATAAGGTATCATTGGATTTGTCATAACTGTCGAAGTGACATAGGCTATATAATATTTCAATATGGCGTCTGCGAAAAAAAATATGGCGGAGGAATAAAAAAAAACAATTTTGTATTGTAACAATATGGGTATCAAATGAAAACTAATAATTAGCCCATTCTAAATATATTTATATGTTATAATACTTTTAATATACCATTTGCACATAAATATCAAAAAAGTGTAAAATAAAACATTAAATTAAAAAAATAATCAAAAACCTGACTGCCAAAGCTAAAAGGAAGAAAATGTCTAGAACTCTGTTAAGTAGCTAATTTAAAGTTCAACAGTCGGGACCCATTTAAATCGACGCTCAAAAACTTTTAGTAATGCGTCCCGCCACTGTTGAACTTTATATTAGCTACTTAACAGCGTTCTAGACCACTAGGCTTATTTTCGTCCTTTTAGTTTTGGCAGCCGGGTTTTTGATTTTTTTAATTTAATGTTTTATTTCATATTAACCTGCCTAGTATGATTAGTAAAATGTATATTTTTTAAAACAGATTTACAATATTATTAATTCAATTATTAACTAACTTAATACCTAGGTAGCATCATTTTATAAGGCAAACACGTCGCCAAGAGACTTCACTGGCATGGACCCTATTATATGATAATTAAATGATTCTTTGTAAAAAACTCAGATGTATTTTTCTTACATCATTGTTGATAGCGTGCCGTTATAATTGTCTTCACGCAGGCAGCGATTAAAATTAGTACCTACTTACTTAGATATTGTGTAAGAATCTAATTGCCTAGTCGAAGCAGCTTTATTCTATGTTGAAACTGCCATTATTTATTCGTAGACTGTCAATGAAAATATACAACGTACTCGCAGATGTACCTATTCTCCGCACAGTAATCGAAACCCGAGTATATAGAGTTCCTTCTCAGGAATAGTCTAACAGCCTTATTCATAAAAAGTTAGAGCCTCCTTGAAGGCTCCTTGAAGGCCCGATGCTAAAAAACATGATTCATAAACGTCTGTTAGCGCTAATCAGTCGATCAAGGCTCTGCTAAAGTTAGCGGACCGTAGACCCTCCTTTATCTCCCTGCTAAGTCACAAAATGGCCGCCACAAGTTTGAACAGCTGACTTTGACAAGAGCAAAAAACCATACCGAAGATATTTTAGTGAAGGGTGAAGTTACGCAAAGATTAAAAAAAAAACCAGGAAAAAATATTTTCAGGAATTTGTATTTAAAAATCCTCTAAATTAGCAGCAATAAATTAACAATAAGTATGAAAAAAAAAATAGGATGATTAACACAATTATGGCTTTTTGCACAACATAAACATGCGGATCGGAAATGGCGGGAAAACAAACTTCTCGCTTTTTTTTTTTTTTCCTGCTAATTTGCTGTCACTGCTGTCAACTTTTTTTTTTTAATTATCGATTAGGCCATTTTTTGTCTTTGATTTGTCAAGGTGGCCAACATAACGAGTCTAATCAGTCTATCAGCGGCTCAACAACTAGCAGACTGCTAGCAAGCGTTTATGAATCATACTTCTTGACAACCGTCTAACAAGCTTAATCAGTCTGCTAAGTAACAGACCGATCAAACCTCAATTAAGGATTTTTTATGAATAAGGCTGTAAGACTTTGGCCTTTACCTAAGTATTCTAAATTATTTGATTAGATGAATATTAAAAAAACATTCCGAATTACCTAAATCGTAAATCAGTCATTTCTCCGTTAACACTTTGGCAATTGGTATAAGGCTTTACATATAGGTTACAAATACCCTAATCAACATTCTATTTATCTTTGTCCAGGGCACTACACCTCGGATCACCAGGGTCACTGCAGGAAATCACCGGCAACGTGAAGGGTCTGCTAGGCTTCCTCCAGGAGCTAAGCTGGCATGAATAGTGCCTACAGCCTAATCACGCAAAATAGGCGCACTTAGACGTCGAGTTGCGGAAAACAGCCCACTAATACTATAAGTACCAGCGGTTCTTAACCTTTTTGGTTGGCGACCCAAAATGACCCTAAAATACCGCAAAAAACTACGTCAAAGTAAAATATTAGAAAAATAAGAAGAAATATTTTTGCTAAGCTTTAATCAGACAATACCCGCGACCCAAATTTGGGTCGCGAACCGAGGTTAAGAGACGCTGTCCTATACCTATATTTGTCCAGAGGGTAGAGAGAGACACATTGTATGTTGTAGGAAAACCTAATAATGGAAAATAAAGGTTCATGTGACCCATACATCTCCTGGTCAATTAAGCCGCACTGTAGTGTAGTTACTTTATTCTGGTTTTGTTTAATTTTTAGGGTTGCCTAGTCCTATAAGGAAACCTTATAGTTTCGCCATCTCCGTCCATCCATGGCTTAGCATAATGTTTGTTGAACCACGCGGCCGGAGAGTAGGTAATTTTGAATGAGTATGTATGCCAACTACGCGACAAAGTGGTAAAATAAATAAGTTTTTGTTAAAAAATATATTTTTAATACAAGCTTTTTTTGGTTGTCTTTACTTTTTGTCGACTGTACCTACTTGTATTGTCACCCAAACATTTGCATATCAAATTTCAAGTCGATGCCAGTAACCGTTGAAAAGTTCCGTCCTGTGGTGACGTTCCTGGCCGGACTACCTACCAGGATGTTTACTACCAGATTATTGTATTGTCACGCAATTTACATAAAGTATACCAAATTTCAAGTCAACCCAGCCACTGGAAGTTGGTCGAATTCAACGTGCAAGATTTGACTACAGACATACATACAATGGAATAGGTAGCGGACAGGTGAAACTAAATAAAAGCTTGTAAATAAATATTATTATAACTATATAAACCTCCATAGATTCTGTCCGAAATAAATGGCTCATTATTATTATTATATTCTTACAGCCTTATTCATAAAAGTTAGAGCCTCCTTGAAGGCTCCTTGAAGGCCCGATGCTAAAAAACATGATTCATAAACGTCTGTTAGCGCTAATCAGTCGATCAAGGCTCTGCTAAAGTTAGAGGACCGTAGACCCTCCTTTATCTCTCTGCTAAGTCACAAAATGGCCGCCACAAGTTTGAACAGCTGACTTTGACTAGAGCAAAAAACCATAGGTACCGAAGATATTTATAGTGAAGGCAGGGGCTACGCAGATTAAAAAAAAACAGGAAAATTTATTTCAGGAATTTGTATTTAAAAATCCTCTAAATTAGCAACAATAAATTAACAATAAATATGAAAAAAAAATAAGGATGATTAACATAATTATGGCTTTTTGCACAACATAAACATGCGGATCGGAAATGGCGGGAAAACAAACATCTCGCTTTTTATTTTTTTTCCTGGTAATTTGCTGTCACTGCTGTCAATTTTTTTTTTAAATTATCGATTAGGCCATTTTTTGTCTTTGATTTGTCAAGGTGGCCAACATAACGCGTCTAATCCGTCTATCAGCAGCTCAACAACTAGCAGACTGCTAGCAAGCGTTTATGAATCATACTTCTTGACAACCGTCTAACAAGCTTAATCAGTCTGCTAAGTAACAGACCGATCAAACCTCAATTAAGGATTTTTTATGAATAAGGCTGTTAATACCTAAGTGACAATAAATCAGATATAACGTAACTTTTCCTTCTTAGACATCATACTACAGGTTTTTACGACCGAGTACAGAAAACCTGTCCATACAAAGTCTAAAATGATAGAGAAGTGCATTAATTGGACATTACGAACTTCGTCAGAAATGGGGTTATTCATGATAATATTATGTTGTCAACTAACCTATCCAGGATATGTCGGTCGGAGTAAGGTGCAGCGGCGCGCGCGCATCGCTGAGTTGCGCGAACAGCACGGCGGGGTACCCGTGCGCGCAGCCGTGCCCCGCGATATTGAGGGCCGCGCCGCTCACCACAAACGCCTGGAAGGGTACACGAATGGACATTAATTAAAAATTACAGACTAGACAAAACTTTATTCTACATCAAGAAGTAGTACACTGACTCTATAATAAGTATACACAAATTAAAAATAGTAGATTGTACAAGGAGAGCATAAAACGTGCCATTTTACCCAGACGTTCATAATAGCTATATATCTCGTATATATCTCTCGTATAATTCATATATCTCGTATTTCTACTAGCTGGCTCACCTCCGGCGGTGTTAGTAGCAGTTATAGAGTACATTTTCGAGTGACAACTGTCCAAGAGCAAAAGAATTACTACATTACAACGATAGGTGGGGACTCTACCTTCCTCGTACAGTCAAGGCATAAATATCTATACAGGCTATAGCGCCAAATAGGTACGTATTTTGTGGTTAGTGACATAAAGGTGTATAGAAATTTTTGACGTCTTGGTATCGTAGTACATAATATTTCTGTTTTGACTGTACGTATTCCTCTTGGTCCACTAAGTTGATGGACCGGCACAGCGGGGCTTCTGCTTCGGGACACTTTGCCTTTCGGGCATGTGAAGCTATCCAATAAACCAAACTTACCCAGGAGGGTTTTGATTTGAATGCGTCCATCTTTTAATAAACAGAGCGGGATTGTATGAATAATCTTTGGATTTTTTTAACAAATCTCCTTATAAGATTTTGTTGGAAAAGTTAACTCGCTTATACTACTTTGATTTGGATAAGTAAAAATTTTAACAATTCTCCTTACAAGATTTTGTTGGAAAAGTTAACTCGCGTATACTACTTGGTTTGGATAAGTAAAAATTTTAACAAATCTCCTTATAAGATTTTGTTGGAAAAGTTAACTCGCGTATACTACTTGGTTTGGATAAGTAAAAATTTTTAACAAATCTCCTTATAAGATTTTGTTGGAAAAGTTAACTCGCTTATACTTGGGTTGGTTTAGTACCTATTTAACTAAATGTAAACGAAACAACGTCAATTGGTGTCTTGAATAAGATTGAAATTCCTCCATTAAACTGTCTAACTATAATCATTTACATTTCTGTATTGAAATACACTAGTCTAGTTTGTATTACAATGATAGATAAGTAAAATGTTTAAAATCCTTGAATGTACCAAATCTGGCAGTAGCTGGCAGCTGAAGTTTGTTTACATTTATTTAATTATCTAAACGTTTCAAGT
Organism: Choristoneura fumiferana; assembly: GCF_025370935.1. Lineage (NCBI taxonomy): Eukaryota > Metazoa > Arthropoda > Insecta > Lepidoptera > Tortricidae > Choristoneura > Choristoneura fumiferana. Next base: position 1,070,642 of record NC_133490.1, on the reverse strand, counting down.
ATATAACTTGATACAATAGCTACTTAGTAGAAGACAATGTGTTAATACCTGCTTTATAAACTGCTTCATTTAGACCAGTGTGACTGCTTAGGTGGACCTGCAATAAATACATTAACTTTTAGTTCATGACAAACACGGAAGCGGTTGTGCCGGCTTGCCGAGCACGCCCTCCAAAGTCAGAAGCTGTAACGGTGGAAGCACCAACAGCACTAACAAAGCAAAAAAAAAACCGGCCAAGAGCGTGTCGGACACGCCCGAAATAGGGTTCCTTACGAAAAAAATAAGTAATATTTTTCTAAGGATTTCGTATATTCCAAGTTTAGGTATAAACCTTAGGCTGCTATTTACTCTTAGGGGCTGTTTCACCATCCATTGATTAGCGTTAACCGACGGTTAAATGTGATGCCATCTCCGTCTATTCAAACAAAACAAATAGAGACGGCATCACACCTAACCGCCAGTTAACACTAATCAGTGGGTGGTGAAACAGCCCCTTAAACTACTATTAATTCTCAAGAAAACTTAACCGCTATAGTTTTCCTTGTAAGTTTGATATACTTACTACCATCCTGATTTTTTTCAAATGAACCTACAGAGTTTTTTTTGCATGCTGTATAATTTATCGCAAAAGAATAAAAAGTGTTTGGAATTATCTTTTCCGGGTTAAACTGACTCCGACAAGACCAAACCAGTTAAGCCTAGCTTACTCTTTTATCATTTGTAGGTATTGAACATACCATACACGACTAGACGCAGTCTTTTTGTATCGCTCAATGAGGTTTTTTAACGTAGATATCATTTTTAATATAAGCTTTTTTAGGTGACTTTACTTATTGTGGACTGTCCTTACATTGCCAGCCAACTTACATTGCATACCAAAGATGATGGGCAAATTGGCCGTTATAACCAATACAAATCTCGTGTATACCTACCACTTGAAAGCTAGTTACATAAGTAATTTATTGAATCAGGCGTTACTTTGCGGAGGTCCATACCATATCAATGAACTAAAATAATTTCCTTGCTCACCCGCGACCTTACGATAGCTAAGCTTATGCAAAATATGCGTGTTCATGCAGTTCCTCCACCTCCACACTGTAAGAACACACACAAATCACACAAACCCATCTATCACCACAACCGTTAGATTAGACTTGTCTAACAACTGGTAGCATGGTGTACGGTTGTGTCACTCTGAAGATGAGCTCTGGTTGAGTTCGAAACGCGTCAGTGTAGTGTGGTGGTGGTGATAGATGGGTTTGTGTGATTTGTGTGTGTTCTTACAGTGTGGAGGTGAAGGAACTGCATGAACACGCATATTTTGCATAAGCTTAGCTATGGTAAGGTCGCGGGTGAGCATGGAAATTATTTTAGTTCATAGTTACATAAGCTTCATTTCTAATACGGGGACAAACTTCAAAAACCCCGGAGAAGAGTTATCATCCTTCAAATACACACACAACGTCTATTACTACACTAGCTGTGCTCCGCGGCAGGCGTTGCAATGCTATTTTCCATATATCCTATGCCCCTAGTTAGTGTAAGTTTTCGGTTACAAAATACGTCTCGATCGCGTTCGCGTTAAAATCTCAATTTGTATGGAAACACGAACATCGCAAACGTTCCGCTAGAGGCGCTGTTCGTGTTTGCATACAAATTGAGAAACGCGAACGCGATCGAGACTTATTTTGTAACCGAAAACTTACACTACACCTATTCGTTTTTCTCCCAGCCTTCACAGTCTAGTCGCCATAATAACAATTACAGCAAATAGTGGGATCAATAAGCCTACATACGTTCTAATTCTATTGGTGATTGGGCTGGGTACAGTCAACGTTATAAATAAGTGACCACTTTTGTACCTTCTCACTTTAACGGCTTTAAAAGCCATACGAAATTGTGTAACGACTGAAAGCGACAAGGTACAGAAATGATCACTTATTTATGACGTTGACTGTACCATACATTTTTGCCCATTAATCTTACAAGTCAATATTATCCGACCATGGAATTGGGTCAAAATGAACTAGCAAGATTTGACCCAGCAAAAACTACAGACAGCACAAGTTAAATAAAAGCTTGTAAATAAGTTAAATTTGAATACAACCTTTTTTTGCTGACTGTACTTTTTGCCGACTTGCATTGTCATCCAAACTACATTTGCTGACCAAATTTCAAGTCGACGCCATTAACCGTTAAAGAGTTCCGTTCTGCGGCGACGATCCTGGCCGGACTACCAGGATGTCACTACCGATTATTGTATTGTTACACAATTTACTATTTACATAAGTATGCCAGATTTCAAGTCAATCCGACTACTGAAAGTTGGTCGAATTTAACTTGCAAGTTTTGCCTACAGACAGACAACGGGACAGGTGAAACTAAATAAAAGCTTGTAGGCAAAAGACATCAACGCTAAGTGCGTTAACGCTAATTGGTATAAAACACATAAAAATAAGAAAAATAACCTAACCTAATAAAAAGTTGGAAAACCCCCGACATCGTCATTTTAAAGTTCATTATCTCAAAAACGGCTGAACCGATTTTGATAAAAGATGTCTAAGAACCATCGCTAGAAAATCTGCTTTCAAATAAAAAAAACCGCATTTAAATCGGTCCACCTGTTTAAGAGCTACGTTGCCACAGAAAGACACACACACAGACACACATAGCGGTCAAACTTATAACACTTTTTGCGTCGGAGGTTAAAAATCCATACTTCCATCCATCCATCCATGTATGGCAAAAGCTAGTAAATTTATATTTGTCAAGACGCATGGTGAAATATAATCTGACACCGGCCGTAGAAATAGAGTCATATTAAATATTTTATTATGCACGCTTTGTTGTGTTGACTGTACAACTGTTAGATGTTGCTGATGATGACTGTACAAATTCTATTCCGCGAAACACGTTGTATTGTGTTATAGGCTAGTTATGTGGCCATTTAGCCAATCACCTTTTTTATTTAACAGCAAAACTACTTCCTGATTGATTTGCGAGTGGTTCATTGGTCGAATCAATTGTTATTGTTTGACTAGACGCGAATCTAGAAACAATAATTTTAAAGCGGACGAATAAAAAAAACCTTTTTGTTTAATTTTACAATTATGGAGATGGAATATGCATATTTAATAGAGCTATAAAGGTTAAATAACCAACTGAGAACGAAAACATATTATCTAAAATATCGAAATGCGGAAAATTGCCGCGATTAAATGAAAAGGCACAAGTGTACATCACAACAATACCTATGTACAGTGGGGGTAGGAAAACCTTCGACATAACTGTCATACTCGTAAATTGATTCCTTTACAAAGTCATAGACTCTTAGGTACGTTTTGAAACCAAAGTACTAAGTAGACAAGTGCATATCAAATTATACTATTATTAATTTTGTATATGTGTTATAACTCTGTGCTTTTCTGTTAATAAATCATATATCCATAATTATACTTACTTGGCATGATAACAAGGGTCAAAATAGTATACACCTCTAACATATATCTAGTTTCATATCAATACAAAACCTTTTTAATAAACAACTTCGTAAAAGTTTTAATCAATTAATGTTCTATTTAATTGTCAGTGTTTGTCAGTGCCAAGGTGTAGTTGTAGGGTTGCTATGGTCACCTGATTATGTTTAGCAGGCTGACAGGTTGACGCAGTATGTCCTACTCAATCGGTAAAGCAGATTAGCGCTCATACTGAGCAAAGGAAAATAGAGCTTAGGGTGACGAACCTTTTTTTACTCCGACTGTACAGTCGAAGAAATTGAATCATGACCTTTGTGCTAGTAATGTCATGTTGACATCTAATATTTTTGTCTGGGAAATCATAGTGAAATTGATTTAATAAAAGGTTCCACCCTGGGCCATGATTCAATTTGTTCGACTGTACTACTTTTGCTCTTTCTTTTTGCTTGGATCAAGTATACAGTTGTAGGTAAGGAATGTACCTTATTACTAAATGGCGACATAAAAATAGTCAGTGCGTTTTTTGTGCGTACGACAAAAAAGGGCCTACCTAAACTTAAAGGTTAAGTACTTTATAGGATAAGTGCACCTTGTAACTGTTGATTTCACGTGTTTTATATTATACGCAATAAATATTCACACGTTCATGCATAATTATGTACATTTTTCATTTTGCCCATTTCAAAGAATTTAAGTGGGCAAAATTATTTTTATATTTTTCGATATGGCTGCAAGAACGAAAGACTTAATTTCTGAGTCATACTTTTTACTTTATTTTAGGCAAAGCAGAGACGGTCAAGATGGGGTATTTGGGCCAATCAACTTTTTTACCGACACTAATCTGTCCGCGACATTTTTCAAACAATTGCAGATTTTTGTAAGTAAACATGTTTTTTCTGTAATTTAATAGATGGTGTACATGAATACATGCCATCCTACGTAAGTTTAAGCTATTAAACCGTGAAATATCTTGTTGGAAGTACGATTTTTTGGTAACGCCAGAGACAATTTTGGTAACGCAGGAGACGCCAAAGCCAAAAGTGTCGGTAAAATAGTTGATTGACCCATTTATCAGGTCTGACTGATTGTACCGCAAAGTACCTACAAAGAGATTGACAGGTAAGTAATTAGACAAAAGAAGATTAATTTAGGGGTCATGGTTAAAAAAGTTATAAAAAAATACTCAGTCTTCACTGGCCGTGATATTGCTCATAATTGTACCTACTAATAACTGTAATTATCGGACAATAGAGTCGTCACTCATCAAGCAACGCGACGCAAATTGATTGCGTAAAATGGTTTTTCTAATCCTATACTGTAATCTCTGATTTACTTAATCACGAACAGTAATATAACAGCATACATAACAAGATTCTGGAAAAGTCTATATGGTCTATTCCCCATAACAGCACTGTATCGTAATGTTGCTAAAACGATACCTCAACCACTTACCTACTTTTTTTTCTTAATTCGTACGCCAGCCATTCGCAAGCCAGTTACATATTTGATATGGTTTTTATACCTACAGAATAAAAACTTTCCGAACATAATCCATAGCCTGCATCGTCACAGGCAATTAAACGTTAATCAAAAAACAAACTTTAACTGGGGCAAATTTTGACATTTTCATATTTCTCACCTCTAATTTTGTACCTATTGTAATTAATAAGCACCCAGCCGAAGAAAAAGTATTGTATGCAACGTTGTATAAGTAAGTCAAAAAAAGCTCGTGCCGTCTTTTTCTTACGATGGTCGCTAAAGCTCACATCGTAATTCACCCCACTCACCTTTTTTGAACCCTGTTATAGAACTGTTGCATAAAATACTATTATTGTACGCTAATTTGCAGTGTCTCCTTGTTACCCGACGACTGCGTCGAAGCCCAGAAGGAGAGTTATATTTTGGCCTGTGTGTGTATATCGATACCCTAGTTCATACTTGTACTAGGTAATTACATTTTGACCAATTTTACAGGAGAGTATTTTTTATGTTTGCGTATGAATATCATTAAAACGAAGAAAAAAACTACAAATTATGTATTTATAGCTTAGAATAGGTATTTGAGATTACGTATTTCAGATGTTACCCAATTTAAAAATTATAAAGGCTAAAAAAATGGTCTTGAAGTAGCCCGCAGGCTTAAATAAAAGTGTGCACGTCAAAGTATGATAAAAATCACTTACAGTAGGTATATGGGTCGTTCTGTCATTTCGTGTAACTTGACTTTAACCAGATATTGACACAAACAGTGTTGGTTTTACGTGACGTTATTAATTTTAGCTTGTTTCTTAATAGGTGCAGGGTAGTTTCACAATAATTAACACTGACAATTACGTTAGTTTTGTCTTATAAAAATAAAAACACCCATTTTCTCATTCCTCTCTACCACTAACGAGCGTTGGTATGATTTTGATTTTTTTTTGAGCAAAACCTGCTTAAAGCACAGGTTTTGTTTCGTTTTATTAGCATTTATTCGAAAACTAGTTTAATACCGACACAAACTCTTTAATTTAGAGTGACTATATAAGCTACCTTTAAAGTCAAGACAGGTTCCTAAAAATTTTGTCGCCAGAAATCATTACCCGCGCGAGAAAATAATTCATATCTATTTCTATCTTCATGAATGGTTTTGAGTACGTACGGTCAAGGAGTTTAATTCATTGGGCACCATGGAACCATTTCACAGTAAACGTCATAGCGGCATAGCATTAATTAACAAGGAAAGTCGTAATGACTTTTCGTTTGAAAAGCTTCCATGTGGCCCATGAATTATATTCCTTGACTGTACCTACCGCCGAGTAATGTGCGTAACATAGTAGATACACTATGACACGCATCCCAAGTACTTTAATTATTATTGTGTCACATATTTTTAACTAATGTTCTAGGGTCCCGACTGATAAACTCGCTCGCAAGCTCAGAACATATTTAGTTTTTTCTTTTAAAGTTTTTATCTAAAGTTTGTTTACGCTATAAAGTTTTTTATTTCTTTTTTTGATTGATTGAAGGGCCTTGACTGTTGGCGCTTTGGAGTGGCTCAGAGTCACGCAACAAGCTATGGAGAGAGCTATTCTTGGATTATCTTTGCGTGATTGAATTTGGGCTACGGAAATTCACTGAAGAACTAAAGTCACCGACATAGCTGAAAGATAACCGAGATGAGATGAGTTGAGATGAGGATCGATGTGATCGACGACCGGATGGCCAAGTGGTTAGAGAACCTGACTACTAAGCTTGAGGTCCCGGGTTCGATTCCCGGCCGGGGCAGATATTTGTATGAATAATTTGAATGTTTGCTCTCGGGTCTTGGATGTTTAATATGTATTTAAGTATGTATGTATTTAATTATCTATGTAAGTTATGTTTATCCGCTACCTAGTATCTGTTAAGAATAAGGTTTTACTTTGTATTTTTATTCTTCTTCTGCATTGATTGCTTGTCATCCATGTGTACGTCACTCTTCTAAATAAACTCATATTGAAAGCTAACGTTATTATTTTAATATGGTAGCAGAGCGTTAAATAATATTCCAAATTCATCGCAATAGTGAGGAAAAATAGAGCTCTCGATCATGCAAGGCGTGAAGTTCGAGATCGGTCGGCTCGACGGTCCTGCTAACTGGCAGACATGGAGGTACAAAATAAGACTATTATTGAAAGGTACTCCAGGTACGCTAGAAGCGATTGAAGGAAAATTACGGCCAAGTATTCCGGCAAGTCGGCAAAAGCCGACGAGTTAGCTAAATATGAATCCGACATAGAAAAATCGTGAAGCAGTAGGCGCTTTGACATATCTTATGGTGGGCACAAGACCGGATATTGCTTACGCAGTTGGAGTAGTATCGAGAACCCTACAAAATCCAACTGATGGAGATATTATACGGGTCAAACGAATATTGAGATACATCCAAGGCACAAAGGAGTACGGCATCACATACAAAGGTAACAATAAGCCTATTACTATGTACACAGATGCCGATCTTGGAGGTGATCCAACCACAGGCCGCTCAACATCAGGGATGGTTTGCCTGTTTTCGAGTGGAGCTATCTCCTGGCGGAGCCTGCGCCAAAGAACAGTAGCACTTTCATCAAGCGAAGCGGAGATTGTTGCTGCAAGTGAAGCCACACGCGAACTACTGTGGCTAAAACGTATCATAGAGGACGTGGCTATGAATGTTCAAACCGTAGAATTGCTGATTGATAGTGAGTCTGCGTTGAAACTCAGCAAGAACCCTATAGAAAGGCACCACCAGACTAAACACATGCATGTTCAGAGGAGGCACTTCTTCCTGCGAGAATGTTTGATGCAAGACACAAATAATTTAATAGCAAAGAAAGTGTCCTCAGAGCAAAACGTCGCGGACATGATGACTAAGCCGCTCTATAAGCCTAGACTGCTTGTATTGATGGAACCACTGGGCATGTAGGCGTCCTATGAAGATGGGAGGGAATGTTAAGAATAAGGTTTTACTTTGTATTTTTATTCTTCTTCTGCATTGATTGCTTGTCATCCATGTGTACGTCACTCTTCTAAATAAACTCATATTGAAAGCTAACGTTATTATTTTAATAGTATCCATCCATGGAACAAGCTTTGCTTAATTTGGAACTAGGTCAATTGGTGTTAAGTGTCCCATGATATTTATTTATACCACTAGGGGGGCCTCTAAAATCTAAACTGGTGGGTGGAAAAATTTGAAAAAATTCAGGATGGTAGTAAATATATCAAACTTATAATAAAATGTATAACGGTTAAGTTTTCTTGAGAATTATTAGTAGTTTAAGAGTAAATAGCAGCCTAAGGTATAAAATATACCTAAACTACAACGTACAAAACAAACCTAACAAACCTACAAACGTACAAAATACGAAATCCTTAGAAAAATATCTTATTTTTTTCGTAATGGCTACGGAGCCCTATTTTGGGCATGTCCGACACGCTCTTGGCCTGTTTTTTTCCTTCACACGTTCTGCGAGTTCTATTTCTTCCCTTATTATTCCATATTAACAAAAACCTCATTGTTTGAAACCCCATTATGGTTCTGATAGGACTTTACTAAAATGTATACTTTCAAAAGCTTGTGTCCTTTGGCCGCGCGAACTTAAATCCTCATCTGTCTAGAGTTTTAGAATGGCCAAAGATTTTAATATTTCCTATTCATTTAGAACTTGGTGTCTTGTATATCAATCAACGGGTAGAGATATCACTTTCAGTTAAAGCTCAGGAACGCCTAAAGGTGAGAATAGAAAAACGAACAAAGTGATCACATAGGTTTCCTATCAAATATACACCTATGCTGATGTTTTTGTAATTAACGCTCTATTTTATTCCGTATACGGCCCCTCTAAGATAAGCTCACGGGCTCCTAGATATTTGTAGAATCCCCAGTTTAAACAACACTGCTCTGCCCTATAAGCGCCTCACTTGTGCGCTTATTGCAAATAACACGACTTATTGTTGCCATTTTTTCACCATGAAACTCATAACCTTGGCCCTGACTCCTCCATTTTCGGCACTTAATAATTTACGAATACACACTTACGAATTTGGACATCCAAGCACTTCACCACACACTCTCTTAACACTAGGCTACGGAGAACTAAACCTATCCAAACAGAACAGAACTGTTTTAACGTTTTGCATCCGAACTTGGCCTTCAAAGCTGCTAGTAAACTAAACGACTTGGAGCTCTCGTCACCAATAATAGCGAAGTTTCGAAGGGTCTTAATGAATGGGTGCGGTTAAAAAAATAACCAAATGTTAAAGAACTGTTCTTAGGAAGTCGCTGTGTGCAACGGAAGGTTTTTAATATCTGGCTTTTAATCGTAAATAAAGCACGTTTGCTCTTAATAAGGGAAATGAAGTGGACAATAGTTTTTATTATGCTTTTTTGACGGGTCTTTTCCTTATTTTAGAGCAGGAAAAGATAGTGTAATTATAAGGTATAGGTAGTGATTGACCGCAATTGACCTAGACTATCGACAATTCAGCTATTCAAATTCAAATACTTACTTATAGTTACAATGGAGTATGAGTTTTTAGTTTTTACAGAATTAGCCGGTGTCATTTGAAGTCTAAAAAAACTGTCAGAGGCAGCACAACACAAGCGGGACAAAACGTTATACAATTAATTAATAATTTGCTAATGTCGTTTGGAAATCGAAACAATAAATTTTTCTTTCCCATTTGCAAGCTAATTGAGAGCTAGAGACAGTGGTTCTTAGCTAACTTGAATTAAAATCGATTTAGTCGTAACTATTTAGAATATTAAAATTTAAGTTGGTTTGGTTGGTTAGGTTTGATTATGTGGCAGACCTACCCAACTGGATGTCCTGTGGCTGTTAAGATGACGATGATGAGTTTGTATACGACATGTAAACGAAAGTCAACTTTAAGGTAGACCATAAATAAGGCTAAAATTTTCAAAAATTCGCGATCATCTTACCTGCAATTTAAAACGATAGATTGCATGCGTTGATTTACCTACCTATTTCAGGCACCTAATGTGCTCGTAGAAACTTCAGTTGCCATTAGTTTTGAATATTTCTTTAAATAATTTTTATATAAGTAGATTATTTTTGTTTTACAGTGGTTAAGACCTTCCATTAAGAGGCTCCGCTCTTCAAAAAGTTAAGTACCTAACAATAAAGTAGGTAACTAGGGATGTGTGTTTGATTATTGACCGAGCGAGCGCGAAATCCCGTTTCAGCTTGGGCAAAATGGTTTTGTACGTCCGGCTGTCTGGTCTTCTCTACAGACAGGTCGCATTTTTCTGTATTGTGCAGCTCTTTATTTCACATCCGATACTGATATTATAAATGCGAAAGTGTGTTTGTTTGTATGTTTGTCTGTCTTTCACGTAGGAACGGAGCGACGGATCGGCGTGATTTTTGACATAGTGATAGTTTACGGGCCAGAGAGTGACATTAGGCTACTTTTTATCCCGGAAAAATACAGTTACCGAGGGAAGGGCAAAAAATCTGGCCCTCAAATATATGCAGTAATAGGTAATTTTGTATCTAGAGTGGGCCAAATGTTGTGCCGGTCCGCTGAGTATATTATTTCTAATGAAATTACACTATATGAGTCGTGTCGTGTACTTCAATACGGCGGCCTCTAATACAATAATGTACTCATTGGGTAACGTACTTTTGATATCGGTTTAAAGTTTTCCGATATCTGTTATATTTACAGAATAATCGCCTGGCATATAGGCTACTACACCCTGTATAATGAAGAAACGCATGTAGTCTGTAGTAGGTAGGTACACATTTGTCTGTAAATATTATTATAAACAATTAACGATAATTTAGTTATCGTATTACTTACGAGTGTCTTAGGAGTGTAAACTCTGCGTAGCTACTTGTTTTATAAATCATCTGCTTTTGCCCGCGACTTCATCTGCCTTGAATTTATTTACGAACTATGCAGCTTACGGGAACTGTGCAGCTTTTCAGGATATAAACTACCTTAAGTCCTTTAAATCGGTTCAGCGATTTAACCGTGAAGAGGTTGAAAAAAAAACAATAATATTAAAAAATATATATACATCTTCCCCTAAAATGTCGATCTATTGGAATCGAAACGAAAAAGTGGAATATATTACGGTTAAATTCTTTCAGATAGTAAATGTGAGGTAATGACTGACAATAGGCAAGGTACTTACATTTTATTATTTCCTACAAACAGACTTGGATTAGAACTTCAGGTTTGGAAACACAGATTGATTTCATTTATGTAAGTATAATGACAACGATTAAAGTATATTATTCTTTTTTGAAGCTTGTGTTAAAATATCGACCCTAAAACACACTTACTGTTAAAACTATGCCAAAGTATTGCATAAAAAATCCATTTCTTCAAACTTTCACTACATGGTTCCATTCAAATTAAACGGCTAACAAATCACAGTATTGTTTACATTTCACAAAACCATAGACAACATTTAACTTTATAATAAAATTTCCCGCCAAAGTAGTGAGGGGAAAGTACTCATCGAGTCGGTCGATTTCTCCCCGGCGGCGGGTCGACTGAGCCGGTGCATCGATGGTTGTTACACAACCACTAGTGTTGGGTTAACTTACGTGATGATTTGTACTTGCACTGTCACGTGATCTTTCTTCGTTCACTTTCGTTTTTGCAAGGTTTTTCTGTAGATTGGGGACGTAGTGGTGACATTACAAATATTTGGTTTTGTATGAACATCATTTCGGCGATGGACTGCGCAAGTTTATACTTTAACGTTATCAAATTACTTATGTCGATTGTAGTGAAGTACTCACAACAGTTCAAGTACACATGGGCGTACCCAGCTTCTGGCCTAGGGGGGTGCAAGTCAGATTTTTAGGTCAGATCACCCGCGCTTGTTTTGTCATACGAAGCCAGTTCGTACATTTTCTTCGAGTGCGAGTAATAAAAATATTTATTCATTTATTTTAATTTTCCAAACTACAATTACATACTTATCCTTACAGAATAATTTAGCTAAAAAATACACAACGACTTAAATATTTTATGTAGGTACTTACACAAAATACATGAACTCGCCCTAATTTTGCAGGTGGTAGGACCTTGTGCCAGGTCCGCCCAGATTGCTACCACCATTTTGCTGCTAATCCTGTTGTGTTTCGGCGTGTAGAGTAAGTCAGTCAGCCGGTGAAATTACTTGGCACTTGAGATATCCCATCTTAGGCCTCTAGGTTGGCAACGCATCTGCAATACCCCTGGTGTTGCAGATATTTATGGGCGGTGGTGATCTCTTACCATCAGGAGGCCCAATTGCTCGTTTGCCATCCAGTCGAATAAAAAAAAAACACTAATCAAAAATGTAAATGAGGCGTAATATATTGCAGAACACACACAATTCCCCCCCCCCTGGGTACGCCCATGCAAGTAAGTACATATGTCTCTTATGGCTAAAGGCAAATATCAACCAGATTTTGACAGAAAATTAGGCAAATAAACGTCATACCTAGAGCCAATACAAAATGAGTAAAAAGCATGACAGTTCATTTCTTGAACAAATATTAAATCATCGCAAAGCTATGGTGTGTCTGTCTATGTTGACACTCTATGTTGCCTCAAGGCGATGGTTTCTATGAAAGATCAATTGAGTATGATGTACTCATAAATTTAAAATAGGCTATATCAATTTACAGCTTTAACCTCGGGGCTACGATGATTCAATAACATTACAAACACCAATAAACTACTGGATTTATTGGTATTTTGTAACCTATCTGTTTGTTTGGAGCTACTGGGTGTATGTCTTTACGGAATTATTTTTAATTAACAGCATTTTTAAATAAAGTAAAGCCGCTATTATTACAAAAGGGCAAAAACTTGGACCTGACACGATCGCGATGCTAATACGATACAATTACAAAACTAATTATTTGAAAGATTGATGTATGTAGAGGAAGCGAGAGTTGTATGCCAGGATCGTAGCAAGTGGAAGGACCTAGTCTCTGCCCTACCCCGTTGAGAAAGTGGCGTAATTTTATGCATGTACATGTGTAATTATTTAGTAGATATATCTATTTCAGAATTTTCTTTTCTGTTTTAGATATATTTTTGTTTTTATTTTATTGAACTGGATGAAATGGGTTCGGTTCCCAGTTCCAGCATTCCAGCTACACTTTTCCTTTTTTGTGTATTTTACTTTCCGTATAATTTGAAAAAAATATTTAAGGTCCTGCGCAGGGTTCCGTACATGTGACAAAAATGTTGAAATATTATACATAATATATGTATTTATTCCCGTTTAGCAGTTGGTACCTACTCATGGGCGGTGGTGTTCATTTCCCATCAAATGACCCGCTTGTTCGTTTGCCTCCCTTTCATAATAATAATAAAAAATATATGCATAATTATTGCAATGTATGTATAATGAAAATCCGATCAAGAAAAATTAAGTTTCGAAATCTTAAAAACTCCAATGAATTCTATAACAAAATGCATATAATAACTCCAATAAATGTTATAACAAAATTATGTACCATTAGAACACTTGCACTGTTTTAAAGGTAAAATTAAGATAAAACAGTGTTTATGCTTTATTAAAATACAGTGGCGACACCTACATTCACTTTGAGGACGTTTCGTTTCCCATTTTCTATCGATGCGACATCTTCATATTGCGCGCCCATCTCTATCTATTATGCACATTTAGTTTATCCGTCTCGTCACGTCCATTGTGCAACTCGGCACATCATAATTTTGCACAATGACACAGGTGACATAATATAACTATGAAATACCGTTTCTAACTATACCATGAAACTAATACACGGATTAAACTTCGTATTCCATAGACAATAGAGTCAATTTTGACCAAATTGCCGCGAATTTTAAACATTGTTCCATTTTGCCGGTGGTCAAATTTCAAACTAATTTATTATCATACTGAAATTGCTCTACCGAAAGACAGTAGCGCCATTGTCATGTTACTTGATATGTTGGTGTTACCTTATAGGGCGGAGACATGCATCGACTGTCGTGTCGTCAATGCGTCATTCAGAAAATCGGTCAAGAACAAGACGTGAATCGTAAAGAATTTATAAAATACCAGTTTCGGTTTCCGTGATTATGAAATCGAAGTTTAAGTAATTACTTGATAGATGTTGTATGCATTTAAGTAATATTTTACTAAGACAATCCAAAAGACTTAGTAAAACGACATGTTTTACTAAGTTACAGCGTTAATTACTTTAGGGTCAAATCAAAAGAAATTTAAGTTAGATTTAGATCTACAATACAATCACTCTTTATTGAAGGCCAACACATAAGTAGTACGTTCGTAGCACAGAAAATACAGGTATTAAGAGATTTTTAAGGTAAGAATAGGCGGTCTTGTCGCTTCCCAGCGATCTCTTCCAGACAACCTTCTGAATATACAAAAGTAAGGAATAGATTTGGCAGGTGATGCAATTAAATTTTACGATTATTCAGATCTAACTCATTTTAATCGATACGATTTTGCGTAATAGCATAATAAAAACCTTTTGACGGATAGTAAAGGAGACCGCGGCGCGGCTTGTTTGATCGTTTATCGTGTGCAATGCAACTTCACAAGAAACTTAGTGTCGCAGTCCTAAGTGCTGTCATTTGTTTACTTCACTGAGATTAACAGTGAACTTGTTTTAAACAAAAATTGTATACAAGAAGGAACTCAAAAATCTTATGTCCTTCCCAGTGTCTCAAACTTTATGACAAATTTAATTTAAATCTGTTCAGCGGCTGAAGAGTGAATAGGTAACAGGCAGACAGAGAGTAGTAAGAATACACACGATTGTGATTAAAATTTTCAAAAGTTCTGAAGAACGGGGTGATACTATTTACCGGACGTACAATACCGACATGGAAATACCACAACACAAACTGTGCCCCTAGTGTAAGTTTTCGGTCACAAAATACATCTCGATAGCGTTCGCGTAAAATCTCAAGTTGTATGGAAACACGAACATCGCAAACGTTCCGCTAGAGGCGCTGTTCGTGTTTCCATAAAAATGGGTTTTAACGCGAACGCGATCGAGACGTATTTTGTTACCGAAAACTTACACTAAGGGCACAGTTTGTATGGCGTGTAAACGAAATATCGGGTCGGTATTTCCATATTGGTTTGGTAATTCATGCCGGTACCTATAGCCTCACCCGAAGAACGGAAACGACAAAACTGGGCAAGAGCGTGTTGGACACTCCCAAAAAAGGGTTCCGTAGCCATTAAGAAAAAATGAAGCAATTTTTTTGTAAGGATTTCGTATTTTGAACGGAATATTCCAAGTTTAGGTAGGTATATTTTATACCTTTGGCTGCTATATTTACTCTTAAACTACTAATAATTCTCAAGAAAACTTAACCGTTATAATTTTCCTTGTAAATTTGATATACTTACTACCATCCTGACTTTTTTTACCTCCACTTTACGTCTATAATGGGAGGTAATCAAAAAAAATTTTTTTTGAATTTCTTATTATACCATTTTGTCGGCATACTTTACATATGTTCGTGCAAAATTACAGCTTTCTAGCATTGATAGTCCCTGAGCAAAGCCGCGGACGGACAGACAGACAGACCTGGCAAAACTACATAAGGGTTCCGGTTTTTGCCATTTTGGCTACGGAACCCTAAAAATAGGGTCTTGTCTATGATATATCCGCATATATTTTACTGTCGGTACTACGACCGAGAGGGCGCACGCGACGGAGCGAGGCGGCACGAACCGACCTTCTCGCTTCATTACTTTAGAAGAGAGTATAGTGTCATGCTTCCTCGTTTATTACCCGAATGCTTCAGAAAAGGAAGTTGTATTGCCATGAACCACTAGCTGGTCAGGTGGCCAGGTTTGGCAAGTGTAATTTCCTAACTCTGATACTATTGACGTCCACCATAATTTGTACATCTTAAGTGTGCTTTAAACTCCCAATGGTCTGACAAGCTTTTTATGAATATCCCTGTAATTTTTTAGGGTTCTGCCAAAATGGCAAAAACGGAACCCTTATATTTTCACCATGTCTGTCTGTCTGCCTGTCCGTCCATCCGCGGCTTGCTCAGAGGCTATCAATGGTAGAAAGCTGTCTAATTTTCCTTGTAAATAACTGTAACGGCAAAGTTTTCTTGAGAATTATTAGTAGATAATGTGGCCGGTTTTTATGTTTATTTTATTTTAGCACCGAGGATGCCTCGACGAAGTCGCGGGCAATAGTTAGTAACATAAGAATAGTTACTTTAGCAACTCTTTTCCCTTTATTCTTTTCCTGTACTTTTTATTATGTTCCTACTCCGCACTGGGCCTGCGTACGAACTACAGTCCAAGCTCTTTCACTTTGAGAGGAGGCCTGTGCCCAGCAGTGGGATATATAGGCACCGAGATGATGATGGTGATGACTTTTGTCATATTTCCAGAACTAGTTTTTTCAGTTCAAAATAGTTTTGTCTGTTCTTTTTTTATATACCTACTAACAATTAACTACATCATAACACATCACGTCCAGTCTGAACAATCATAACCTATTAGTTTATTACACGAGTGAATAAAAAAATAGTTTTAACAAATTAAAATAACTAAACTGAAACGAACGCGGAAACATTTTATAATATTGTTATATACGAGGTCATGTCAATCATCAAATGCAGATATTTTTTGTCATTAGGTCTAATCGAATCATAGAAACGAATCTAATTGAATACTTGATTGTTAAAAAAAAAGCGCGTTCGCCGGGTTTGTCTATGGCAGTGCTTTTCAATATGTGGGTGGCGACCCCCAGGGGTGTGGATGCCCCTATATAGGGGATGGCAGTATTTTTCAAATAGTCTCACAATTATTAAATGATTATGTCAAAGTCAAAGTCAAAGTCAAAATATCTTTATTCAATTTAGGCTACAACAAGCACTTATGAATGTCAAAAAAAAATCTACCACCGTTCGGAAAAACCTCTGCTGAGAAGAATCCGGCAAGAAACTCAACGAGGTAATATATTTTTTTTAAAAACAGATTTACAATATTATTAAATGACATGTATACATCACAAGTATTTAACATTTATTTTTAACACAGTAGGTTCGCTATTTGAAGGGATCGCTAATGCGGATGGAATTATTTCCAAATATCGGATGATACTAACTCACGTCTTAAATCGAGTTTAGCTCGACATGTTTTGGGCTAATCCGTAGCCCTTGCAACACGCGCACTGCGCGCCACCGCTCTGCTCGAACAAAAAAAAACAGCAATAAAAAAGTTTAAAATCTCTGTCAAACCAAGAGAGCAATTAATTATTTGTTACGTTGGATTGTGGCTTGTAGAAAATATAGAGTTACGTAATGAAATGAGGAAGAACTAGATTAGATACGCGTGTTTTTTTAGTTATATTTTTTACTATAGGTAGGTACTTTAGACGTGGCTTTGCACACATACAATCTTTACATGCAGCAATGCCATAGTTGAATAGAAATTAAAGGATTTTATAAAATTTCCATGGATCATCCAAAAATTACACCGTCAATTTATTATCGTTACTTATAAAACCCCCGCGTCCATGTCTCTAATTTTTCTTTCGTTTCGTTTTATCTGTCGTGTTTTGTTGTGCCACACACAACACAAGCCTTCACAACACACTGGATCAGATAAATGTGAACGCAACAGTAGGTAAACCCATAATAATATAAAAATGTATGAAACCGATACCGTTCTGATGCGCCACGACACAACACTACAGTTAAATGTGAATGGCTATTAGATGGCCAGCTATACATATATTGATGACTTCATAATAAAATTATTCAGAAACTTTTTTTTACTTTTTATTAATATTTCCAGGATCATTAGGGCCAAATTTCAAAATATGGGCTGAAGACTTTGGGGCAACAAACGAGTGGATGCCTAGCCCCTTAGGCGAAAAAGACTGAAAAAAAAGATTTTTTTTTAAGACTATTGTACGTACTAACCTGGGGCAGGATGGCGTATACCGGTGTAATATTTTCGATTTGTAGGTAGGTTACGTACGCAAAATACGGGATCGGTATTTTCAAGTGGGAAGGGTGACACCCTTTAACGGCCCTAATGGAAAAACCGACCCTGTTTTTCGTGTACACGACCATAGAAGCTAACATAAACTTCTATGACAACCTTCTATGAACTTCTATGTTAAACAGGGTCGGTATTATTCGGACCCAGTTAGTGTCACCGTAGGCGTCACCCGGCGGGAATAATATCCATCCAGGCCCAGGCACAAACGCCTGGTCGAAATGTAAAACTACCCAATGACAATTTCATGACGCTCGAGTAGTAGTTGCTATTTTTTTATATCAGGCGTTATAATCTGTAGTTTTAAAATTTGAATAATTAATAAATCTGAAATGACATGAATTTTTAAGTTTTGATTAAATTAAATTTAAACTTAAAATGATTTGTTGGGATAATATTCTAAGTTTTAGTCAAAATATGGACTTGTGTTTTGTACCATGGTCACCCGAAAGCGACGTGGAGAAAAAGTGGCAACAATTGTCTATTCGCCATCAAGATGGCGTCATCGAAGGAAACCTATTGTTTGTGTGGTCAACCTTATAATATTGGACAATTTATGATAGAATGCGACTGCTGTCGTGAGTGGTTCCACGGCAGGTAATGTGGAAAAAATAAAAATTTTAGAGTTTAAACGTCCATGTGTGTTAAAAAAACAATGTTTCTTTTGACAGTGCACAGCCGTTCGGCCATCGCACTTGTGATGTTTTAGTGAATTTTTCGTGTTTGTTTTCGCTTCTATCGTTGTTTGGCTCTTGAATATCAAGAACGTACACATAGCATAATATTAAGAGCCTCGGATGTCCTTATTGTGTTGTATTCCATTTGTTTACATGGACCGTCGTCATGGGACTGTGAAGTCCAGTTAGCATTGGAACCTTTGTGTTCATATTAAGCATTATTACCGTGTTGTGCCTGGTGATATCTCTGTGCCAAAGCTATTGTGGTGATCAGAATCCATTACAATGGCCTGGCAACTCTACCAACTGGCTGACGGTCCTATATATTCACCTGTTGACGCACCTGTAAGCAGAAATGATTACGATACAGGTCTTCCTGTCTTTAATCTAAAAATGCTTGACAGTCTAACTTCCAGTCTTTTACAGTTTAATATTGATCTTATCCCTTTAAAACCAATTAGAAAATGAAGAATGATGCGAAATGTTTTGAATGTTTTCAAGGTTTCTAATTTAATTCTTCAATTAGATTGAGATTGTTTATTGAGATATTGTGCAATCAAATTTAAGGAGTCATTAAGAGTTTTTTGTGAAAAAAAATGCTTAGCAACCACTAATGACCTTGCAAGTGTTTATTCTTGTTTTTATAACTATGATGAAACTTAGAACTGAGGTTCACTTGTGCTTGTAGATTTGTCATAGGCTGGTTTTTCTATTGGGATTCATAATTATTTATTTTACACCATATTTTATACAAAATTATAAAAAAAATGAATGATGCCGTCTCTGTCTATTCGAACAAAAAAAACAGACAGCATCACATTTATCTATGAAATAAATTTGATCAATGGATGGTGAAACAAGGGGTAAACCTTTTAACTTCTTCCCAATTAGTTAGTACAGCCGAGTTCATAAACTTCTGATCTTTCTGATTATTTACTGAAATTATTTAATTAATTAGTTCTTAGAATATATTAGAATAATTTAACAAAATGACATGTAATAATGATATTACCAATAAAAGAGTATGAGTATGAGTATGAGTATGATCAAACTTTGTTTCTGAATATGTGAACACAACTCTATTGTTAACGGCGTAGAAGCATGTTCAAATATTTTTGAACCAATTTTTGCTCAGAAGTTTACAAACTCAACTGTACATTACATTGTCTAAGTAAATGAGACAATATGTAAATCAACTAATTCCTAATTAAGTTAAGCTAAGAAATATGTAGTTTTAACTACAAAAAGGTGTGTTGGCTTAGCCATTACACTTTTAGGAAAAAAAACATTTAAGAACTTGCATAACTTATGATATATTTTTTTTCAGCTGTGTTGATGTGAAAATTTACCAATCGGATGACATAGACAAGTATCACTGTCCAAAATGTGCCCAAACATATGGCCCTTCAGTGTGTGAGTATCAATCTTCTATCTATAAATAATACAAAAATCCGGTGAATCGGGAACTAACCTCATATACAGATATCGTCAAGCGCTTTGAGTGTGTTCAGATATTTTTGAGCATATAGGTATAGACGGGTGCAATACTTGCATTAAAGACTACGTACATATTACACTTAAGTCCAAGTTTTTTTGTCACCAAATTTAAATTGCTTTCTCCACTTTCCCTGACTTTTAGCAAACATTGCATATAATTAACCTGTTCTATGGTTTGCTCATTTCAATGTAAACAATGAAATAAACCGCTAACAACCAGTAGGACAAATAGAGAATTGAATAAATTAAAATATTTGAATAATTTACTCTAAATACTTGGTTGTTGATTTTTATGTAAACGGCTCATGTTTGTGCTGAGTGATGTGAGGCAACATGGAATTAAGAAAAAATTGTCAATGATAATGATGATTGTGTGGTGATGATGATGATGTAGTGATGAAGATAATTAGAGAAATAGAAAAAACAATAGTAATTAGTCCAATTTTTTTGGCATTAGGATGAAAGTAACTCAGATGACAGACACATAATGTGTCACTAATATTTCACATGCACGCACACACACACAAAGCATGATAAATATCTGATGTGACTCTATTTCTAGGGCCGGTAGGATGTGTCAGATATTTTTGCATGCTTCACTGTGGCAGATATTCGCAGGTGACTGTACTGTCAGGGAATGAAACTGCGTACCAAGGTGGCAGTGGTGGGTTGAAGTGGTGGCCTAATGGTTTGATCTAAGGCCTCTGAAGCAGAGGACCCTAGGTTTCAATCAGGGCTCACATGTCTTACCTTTCGGCATTCAAATACGAAATTGTATTTAAAATTTACCACAAGCTTTATGGTAAAAGAATAGTACATGTGTCTTAAGGGCGGTAAATAAGGAATTACGAATGAGTCTATTAGAACTTGTCTTGAATGAGTCGATGTTCGTAATTCTAGTACCGCCCGTGCGACATACAATGTTTTTTATCACATTTGCGAGTAAAATTGAATATTTGTAAAAGAAAAATTAATATTCTTTCAATAATTGCCGATACCGCTGACTGCGCTCTTGGCAGCGCCAGCCCCCCACCGCCCTCCCCCTCCGCAGCAGCGCGCGCACGGAGCAGAAGCACGCCATGCAGTAACAAACTCATTTACCGACCTTGGGCTTCATGACAAGAAAATTAGTACGGGCAATGACTCATTTACCGACCACGGGTTTCATGACAAGCACATTAAGGCCGAGGATTTTATTTGGGGGGTTGCAAGCAAGATAGCCTGCATGTTACGACACTGTTTACGAGCAAGTGTGATGAAAAAGACTTGGTTCAATTTACGTCGAACTTTATTGAGGTTCTGTGTAAGTACTTTCTTAGCTGATTGTTGTACGTTAAACTGAGTCCATACGGAGTCTGCTCCGCTCGCGGTGTAAATTGAGCTTATGAATTGGGCTTATGAATCACCATTGTAATTCCAGTAAAGATCCCGACCAACAACCACCGGGCGGACCGCTACGAGCTAGGCGCGGAGACGCGCGCGTCGCAGGTGGGCTCGCCGGCGTGGGTGCGCGCGCTGGCGGCGCGGCCGCTGCGGCCCGCGCCACCCGCCCTCACTCGCCTGCGCCCGCAACAGTTCACCGAGGACTTCGTCAAAGACAACGGTCAGTATCAGACACAGGAATCCAGACAGCAAAATTTTCAAAAAAGCCGTGGTATGCTTGACCTGTGGCCTCACAAGCAGAGTTTGTGGCCAATCGTGGCTTCAAACCCCAGCTTGCATCTCTGACTTTTTAGAAATTCTTGTGCGTAATTATATTTGAAATTTGCCACAAGCTCTACGGTGAATGAAAACAATGTGAGGAAACCTGCACAAATAAATTCAATGGTGTGTGTGAAGTTCCCAATCCGCACTGGGCCCGCGTGGGAACTGCGGCCTAAGCGCTCTCATTCTGAGAGGAGGCCTGTGCCCAGCAGTGGGACGTATTTAGGCTGGGATGATGATGAGGGAATTCCTATATTGATAAACTCGATTTCAAACTTGATCTAATTTTATGACCCGTAGGGTGTTTTGTAACATTGTCAACTGTTTTTTTGTTGGCAGGGTTCAATCGGCCCATAATATTCCACACATCGGAGGGTTTGGACATGGTGACGCCGAATCCTGCCACGTTCACCGTCAGATCTGTGCTAAGGTTTTGCGGTGCACAGCTAGAGGTATTCATCATACAAAATAACGCCATATACAAAGACGATATGATAAGATCTAGCCGAAATATTTTAAGAGATGGTTGGATTAGTTTGACTGAATATTTTCTTGTTAAAATTAACGGATTTTTTTACAAGCTTTTATTACTTTTTACTGTCTCGTTGTTTGTGTAATCAAATCTTAGAAGTCGAATTGACGTGAAATTTGACATACATACTTATGTATGTAAGTCCTGTGACAGTATGTTAATCTGGTAGTGAAATTCTGGTGATCCGGCCAGGATAGTCTCTGCGGGATGGAAGTCCTTAATGGCATTGACTTGAAATTTGGTATGGAAATGTAGTTTGGATGACCATGCCAGTACAGGCTACAAAAATACAGTCAGCAAATAAGTTTGTATAAATTTTTTTTTGACAAAAACTTATTTGCTTCTTTTCGCAAAACTCATTTGTAATTAATCTGCGATTCGCCAGGTGGAAGTGATAGATGTGCGGCGGCAGTCAACGCTGCGGATGCCGCTGGGTGACTTCGTGGAGTACTTCGAGACCCCCCCGGATCTCAGGGGGGAGAGGGTGCTCAACGTGCTGAGTCTCGAGTTCAGCGATACTAAGTAAGTACTCGCGTGCATTGAGTAGGCAGCAGCAGCAGGACAGGCGGCGCGCGGCGCTGCGCTTGGCTGGTGGGCCTGCTGCACAGTAAACTATCATCTGCCTACCCTGAAATCTACCTATACTTCCAGTAGTGTCGCTGCTTAAGTGACTAAATAAGAAACAAACAGGCTGAGATATGTGGTGCATAGGAGAAATTTGCGTCTGTACCGTTGTCCAGCGGTGGTGTAGCGGTATAGCACGTGGCACGGAATGCCGAGGACCTGGGTTCGATTCCCAGTTATTAAAACGTTATTAACGGTAACGATATTTTTGTAGTTTCGGGGTACTAAGAATTAATATGGCAACACTGGCCTACGCACACATGCTTATAAAACCGGCCTCACTCGGCTGTTCACCGCGCTCCATCTTAACTTTTTACTTGATCGGAGCCTAAGTGTTGGCAATAAACGCATTTTCTTTCTTTCTTTCAACTCTCACAATGTCGTCAGTCCACCTAGCGGGTGCTTACCGTATCCGACTGTCGAGAGGAAATAGAAATATAAATATTTATTGCATAAACTGTGAGGAGTGTACAAGGTCGTCATGTAGTACAAAGTATCAACAGTTACCCGTTTCGGGCGTACAATATGTTCAGATAGATTTATATATAACTTAAACTACACATAATAATGACAATTTCTTGCAGGATAACAATATTATGGCAAAATATCATCATAAATTCATAATTAAGTATCTCTAAAGAACTCGTTTAAATTGTAAAATATCCTATTTATCAGCCACTTTTTAAGCTTGGCTTTGAATTTTTAGGAGGGTTATAGAGATGGTGCGTATTTACGTTACCAGGTTTTGATACCAGGTATTTCCTTGCAAGTATATCAACCAGGTACCGACCCGATATACTTGCAAGACTTGAAAGTATTTTTCCATTAAAGTATACTGTCCCTTCAAAGTAAGTACTACTACGTAAAAATCCCAATTTGCTAAATTATATCTTATAGTCATACACGGGCCAATCAACTTTTTTACCGACACTAATCTGTCCGCGACATTTTTCAAACAATTGCAGATTTTTTGTAAGTAAACATGTTATTTCTGTAATTTAATAGATGGTGTATATGAATATGCCATCCTACGTAAGTTCAACCTATTAAACCGTGAAATATCTTGTTGGAAGTACGATTTTTTGGTAAAGCTAGAGACAATTTTGGTAACGCAGGAGACACCCAAAGTGTCGGTAAATAGTTGATTGGCCCTGTACTTAAGGTTCAGCTTGTGCTTATAAGTTAAATAAAATACTTTCAAAGTATATATACGTCTTGATTAAAAATTTCGAATCTTATCTGTATAATAATGAGGTTAATTTAAACTTGCAAGGAAGCAAGTATTCGACTCGTTGCGTTGGACAGAAAATACTTTGAAAGTATTTTGATACCTTTCTGCACCTGGTATGAGAAGGTGGACATACTTTTAAGCCCTGGTACGCGATTTAGCTAGTATAACCCATCTAGAGGGTTATTTTTTTCTCCAATCGGTGGATCATCGTCATCTCAGCCGTAGGACGTCCACTGTTGGACATAGGCCTCCCCCATTGACCTCCAGTTGCCTCGGTTGGCAGCGGCTTGCATCCACGGTGAACCGCCGGCTTTAAGTCATCCGTCCATCTCGTTGGTGGACGTCCTACGCTGCGCTTGCCGATCCGCGGTCTCTACTCGAGAACTTTCGGTCAATGGTATTAACATACATGAATTGTTCCCAGCATGGCGTCGCTAGTGGAGCCCCCGGGGCTGATCCGCCGGCTGGACTGGGCGGAGTGCGCGTGGCCCGCGGCGGAGGAGCGCCCCGCGGCCCGCCGTGCAGAAGTACTGTCTCATGAGCGCCGCCGGCTCTTACACGGACTTCCACGTCGACTTCGGCGGGACCACCGTGTGGTACCACGTCATGCACGGACGGAAGGTTAGTTAATCACCAACTAGTCTGTTTCCCGCGACTCCGTCTGCGTAGAATTCGTTTGTGACTATCCTGCGGGATCTATGCAATTTTCCAGAATAAAAACTATCCTATGTCCTTCCCCGAGACTCAAACTGTCTGCATACTGAATTTCATCTGAATCGGTTCAGCGGTTTCGACGTGATGAGGTAACAAACAGACTTATAAACTTTCGCAAATATTACTCTTGCTCAGCAACCCGAAGTGGATCTTGGCCTCCAATATGATTTGACCCCAAGGCGCCCTCCTCTTATCTTGGTCGATCTCCTTTCCGTGTGTAGGGCAAGGAGGTATTTTCCACTCATCATCTAATCAGCGGTACAATAGTTGCAATACAATCACTCTTTATTGTACCATCAGCCAAATATTATGTGGTCTACAACCCTAAAGTTGATAATCGCTTGCATGTCACAAAACAACTTCTTTCTGTCAACTTGAAAGTTCGGACTTCAGCGACATATTCATTTGATAGGAGCTTGTTTAAAATTGGTAGACCATTATTTGGCTGATGGTACACCAGAAATACTTACTACCAACTATCACTTACTACTAAGCTTATTTGCTTAGGGCTATCAACTATATAGTGATGGAATAAACGTTTCTGTTTGAAAGTTCCATATTTATTTATTTCCTTTCATTCGTTGCAGATTTTCTACTTAATACCTCCGACGTCAACGAACTTGGCCCTTTACCAGCAGTGGAGTGCTTCTAACAACCAGAACGAACGGTTTTTCGGCGATATGGTGAGCGAGTTTACGTACATACACTCGTTGTCATTGACGTAACTCAACTACCTTCGACTCCGACTCTAATCGAAAACTTAAAAAAAAAAATACTTTCGACCCTAGAGATGAAAACGCAATTTTCCACCCGGCTATCTATCCATGAAAATTACACTTTCCGAAGAGGAGAGATGAAAATTGGCCATGGATTCGAAGATAATTGAGTTACGTCAATGTCATTTTTTTTTCACGTTTCGGCATGGCCATTTAGATGCACGTCGTGACCAAGGAGCTTATATACAACACTGGAGGTTGAACGCCGAACATCCGTTTGAAACAAGAAATTTGATCTTTATTACGTCACGAATATTCCATCTCTCTTTTTAGTTAGGTTAAGAAAGAGATGGAAGTCATTCGTGAAATGTGAAGAAAGAGATGGATATATAATAAGTAATAAAGGTCAAACTTTTTCGTTCGGAGCTCAACCTCCAGTTTTGTAGGTATATTTATCCTTGCTCCTTGGTCGTGAGTCGTGACCAACTCGATTTTTTTTATTAGTCGGCGTGGCAAGTGGCCAGGTCGAAAAGGTACCGTTGTA
>NC_133490.1:1037921-1042851 GCF_025370935.1 Choristoneura fumiferana | reverse complement strand
TCAGGTGAAATGGGCCACTTTCCAACCCTTGGTTATCAATCTACTATTTCACGTTTGAAGGTGGAGTGGTACGGCACGGCGGAGCTGTGCGCGGGCCAGACGCTGTGCATCCCGTCGGGGTGGATCCACGGCGTGCTCACGCCGCAGGACTCGCTCGTGTTCGGCGGGAACCTGCTGCACTCTTACAGCATCGAGATGCAGTTGCAGTAAGCGTTGTATTCTAACACTATAAGCTCTGAGGGCCTACGCTAGATGGCGCGGGTGGAAGCTCATGAGTTTCTATGGCCGTGTACACGAAAAATCGGGTCGGTATTTTCATGTCGGTATTATCCGGGCCGGAAAATGACACCTTGCGGGTGCACTGCGCATGTGCAGGCGACGCGCGCAGTTAGCGTGCACCCGCTACGTGCAAATCGCGTCAGCTAGCGTAGACCCTGACGCTTCGCTTTTACGCGTTTCGTTTGACACATCTAGCAAAGATCGGTCGCCCAGGTATATATTACTTGTCCTCGCACAGCATAGCTCTAGTGGATAAACAGCTCAGCGGAGCGAACATAGCCCTCTCGAACCCAGCCGTTACGATCGTCTATGAGGTCACTGTCTTAACTCTTGCATTTGAATTTTGAACTTGACATGGATTTTACATAAAGTCTATTGTCGTAACTCTTTTCATACTCGGCTGGGTTCGAAAAGACACATCCTCGCATATCGAAATCGCAAGTTATTAGTTATTATTATTATTACATCTCCGGTTGAAACGCAGCCGTGGACAATAAGGCCCCTGTTGACTACACTGCCGTCATAGCGGAAAGGGACACAACTATTTTTGTTGTGAAATTGAGTTTTTGTACATATCTTGGAGAAATACTGTCGGTGATAACGTTAGCCCAAACGACAGAAATGCCTGAGATATTCATATTTACTATAATTAAAGTGAGAAAAGTTTTTCCATGTCAAAGTCTTTATGGCATTGGCATAAGATTGATTTTGACTTGGCCCGTGTAAAAACTTTTTTCACTATATCTGTTTAAAGCAAAGAGGCATATTTGGTTATAGTTAAAATGCTTAGTTAAAAAGGTTAATTTCAGTGATACTAAAAATAAAGGCCTATTATGTAGGCTAAAGGGCTGTTTCACCATCCATTGATTAGCGTTAACCGACGGTTACATGTGATGCCGTCTCCGTCTATTGGAACAACACAAATAGAGACGGCATCACACCTAACCGCCAGTTAACACTAATCAATGGATGGTGAAACAGCCCCTTAATGTGCTTTATTTTTCATGTTAAGTGATGTTGAATATTAAAATGGAAAGGCATAAATAACAGGTAATATTATTATCCATCAGGAGACCACTTGCTCGTTTGCCATCCAGTCGAATAAAAAAATATTTTTTCCTAAATTTGTATCCACTTGTCTAAAATGTTAAAATGAAAAGGCACATTTTTTAGTTTTTTTCTCGAGTTTAACAAAATTTTAGATGTGCCTTTTCGCATTTCGACGGTAGTACACGATGAATTTGTTCCAGGATCTACGAGATCGAGAGGCGTGTGGAGACCCCCATAATGCTGCGGTACCCGTTGTTTGAGGCTATGCACTGGTACGCGGGCGCGCATCTACTCACGATGCTGCGGCGGCACAACGAAGAGACACAGGTGAGGGAATAAGTGCCATGCATCATTTGCAGTTTTATTTTGTGTAGCTCGGGGATGTTAATTAACCTTTTCGACGCCAACGACTCATATACGCACCGCAGGTTCCACGCCGACGACCTATAGGTATATACGTCCATAACTTCAATGCAAAAGCAACCTTCGTTCAATAAGGGCTATCGTTTTTTGTCTCACTAGATGGCGCACTGTTGCGTAAGGTTTTTAAGTATGGCTTTCAAAGTCGGTTATTACGGGCGTGAAAACAAAGTTTAGATTAAAATCATATTTAATACACCTTAAAACTGTACCATAAAAATATCGAGCATGCTACAGTGTTGCATAGTCCCCGTTTTGTTCGGAAAAAAGGGAGGACAAAGGTTTCCGAAAGACAAAACTGTCTCAAAACACAGACATTCATTGCCCCGGAACGCATATTTGCCATAATTAATTTCAGATATTGCAAAATATTCACAAAATTATTCTAATTATAAATAAACCCGCGTAGCTCACCCAAAAACTATGAGATTTGACAATTCGGAGACCTCACGCTACACTAGCGCCTCTAGTGGCGAATTCATACGCGATAGCCCTCATTGTGTTAAGGTTCAATTTTAGGCATTGCAATATTGAAGCCTGGCGTATGGGTGATGTCTTTTGTATTTGACGTGGCGGCGAAAAGGTTAATGGTCGTTCAAGATTTTACCCTTGGATTTTAGCTTGGTTCTGACTTAATATTGGCTAAAATCGTTTCGTGCCTTCCTAAAAAAAATGCACTTGCCACTGTTCGTAATTAGACCATGTAATACTATGACAACATTTTACTTCGACTATGTATAAGTCGGCTAAATATGAAGAGTGGTGGTGAGGTACATCGTTGTTATTTATATTTACTCGTATAACCTCCGAGGCAAAAAGAGGGGTGTTATAAGTTTGACCGCTCTGCGGCACCGTAGCTCTGAAACGAGTGAACTGATTTGGGTGCGGTTTTTTTTTGGTAGGTATACTGTGGTTCATTGATTTGCATCACTTCAAATAAAGGTTTTTTTTTTGTAAACTAGTGTTTTGTCCCCAGGATGAGGAGTTCACGCTGAGCGAGACGTGCGCGGCGCTGGCGCCGGCGCAGCTGCCCGCGCTGCTGCTGCGGGGCGTGAGGCTGCTGGCCGCCGCCCTCAAGGAGTGGCACGCGCTCAAGAGCGTGAGTATACAGCTCTACGGTATACAGGGTGGCCCATTTAGATCTGTCGCTATGGGAAAGTCTGAAACTATAATACATAAGAAGATCTGTTCTTAGGAACCATGTCATCGATTTTAGTAACGAAAAAAACTGCATTTATACAATAAAAAAAAACACTTGAACTCAGTCCGGGAATCGAACCCGGTCGTTTTGAAAAATAAAACGTACATTATTTCTATTTGGATATCGGTGGTGTAGGTCATTCATAAACAATAAATAAATAAATAATAATAAAAATATTTATTCATCTTTCATAAATATACAAAAAATAAAAATAAAATAAAATGTTACCATGAAACAGTATCTAGAATGAATAAAATCCATTGTATTTCATGATTTTTAATAATGTGAGTTTTATTTTTCAAAACATGCTGGTTCGATTCCAGAGCTGAGTACAGTTTTTTTAAATGTATGAATGCAGTTTTTCTAGTTATTAGAATCGATGACATGGTTCCTGAGAACAGATCTTCGTATGTCTTACAGTTTCAGATTTTCCCATACTGACCGATCTAAATGAGCCACTCTGTACAGCGGCGCTGCGCCGGCGCAACGAGTGGCACGCGCTCAAGACCGTGAGCTTTTATTTCATTTAGAACAGGGTTTCGCAAAGTGGGGTACGCGAACCCCTAGGGGTTCGCCATTCGACGGCAGGGGGTTCGCGACAAGATTTACGTAATGATGGCGTGATAACTGGCAGGCAAGTGCGGCACACATGGTGGCGCGCGCGCGACTGATTTCGTCATTCAACAGTCAATTTTATTGTTTTCTTTGGGAGGTTAGGGGAGGGGGGGGGGATTTAATTAGTTAAGGGGTTCGCTGTCACCTGGAAACTTTAACAGGGGTACGTGGAGCCGAAAGTTTGAGAAACCCTGATTTAGAACATCGTAATAGGGTCGATCAACTTTTAACTGTATGTTATTCTGTCCCGTAGTTAACTTAGGAGACATCAGCATGTTTAGAAGATAGCCACCAAGGAATTGCCATAAAACTGTCACAACTCCTAACTTTAAGTGGATTTGTACCCCAAAAATTATTACTTTTTTTAAGTTTTTTTTTATTTTTATTCAACTGGATGGCAAACGAGCAAGTGGGTCTCCTGATGGTAAGAGATCACCACCGTCCGTAAACATCCGCAACACGAGGATATTGCAAATGCGTTGCCAACCTAGAGGCCTAAGATGGGATACCTCAAGTGCCAGTAATTTCACCGGCTGTCTTACTCTCAACGCCGAAACGCAACAGTGCAAGCACTGCTGCTTCACGGCAGGATTAGCGAGCAAGATGGTGGTAGCAATCCGGGCGGACCTTGCACAAGGTCCTACCTACCACCTGTAAAACTCAAAAAGTAACTCGGGATACGTTACCATGGCAACGAGCTGCACGAAAAAGTCACACGACACAGAAAGACTGCAGAGCAAAACACTAAGGGCAATATTCGACATCCCAGTGTAGTGAGAATAAAACTGTCCGGCAAAAAACAGCCCAAAGCAGACTAGAGTACCAAAAAAGCATATAACTTATATTATAATGCTAGGGCCACACACATTACTTCGGCACTTCGAGCGAAGCCGCAGACACTTCGCCCCACTGTCTGTAAACTCGCGCACGTCAAAGGGTTTCTTTATCGATCAATATTTCTTTGTTTGCAATGTGGCCGAAGACGAAGTTTTATCGCAATCATTTTTATCGCGATGTGTCTGTGGCCCTACCATAAGGAATGTTAGCGCCAGCAGGATAAGGAAGCGGGTTATTGTTCCTAGATCTGATTGCCATGTAGCAGAATCGCCAAAAGTGTCAATTACCGTATCGTTAATGTATTAATCATCATCATCATGTCAGCCGAAAGACGTCCACTGCTGGACATAGGCCTCCCCCAAGGCTCTCCACTCAGACCGGTCTTGTGCTTTCCGCATCCACCGCGCTCCCGCGATCTTAACCAGGTCGTCGCTCCATCTTGTTGGAGGCCTACCGACAGCTCGTCTCCCGGTTAATGTATTGTATTGTTGTTATCCTAACATTATGTTAACCCATAGACCGACGCAG
>NC_133490.1:999053-1037821 GCF_025370935.1 Choristoneura fumiferana | reverse complement strand
CTCCAGACACCCTTCTGAATATGCAGAAGTAAGGAATATATTTGGCAGGTGATGCAATTAAATTTTACGATTATTCAGATCTAACTCATTTTAATCGATACGATTTTGCGTAATAGCATAATAAAAACCTTTTGACGGATAGTAAAGGAGACCGCGGCGCGGCTTGTTTGATCGTTTATCGTGTGCAATGCAACTTCACAAGAAACTTAGTAAGTAAAAAAAATGTATTGAAATGTTATTTCTATCGCAGTCCTAAGTGCTGTCATTTGTTTACTTCACTGAGATTAACAGTGAACTTGTTTTAAACAAAAATTGTACAAGAAGGAACTCAAAAATCTTATGTCCTTCCCAGTGTCTCAAACTTTATGACAAATTTAATTTAAATCTGTTCAGCGGCTGAAGAGTGAATAGGTAACAGGCAGACAGAGAGTAGTAAGAATACACACGATTGTGATTAAAATTTTCAAAAGTTCTGAAGAACGGGGTGATACTATTTACCGGACGTACAATACCGACATGGAAATACCGACTTGATATTTTGTGTACACGTCCATAGAAACTCTTGTCAGTTTGACACCAGTTTGTATGGGCGTGTAAACGAAATATCGGGTCGGTATTTCCATATTGGTTTGGTATTATTCGTGCCGGTACCTAAATAGTCTCACCCGAAGAACGGAAATAACAAAACCGGGCAAGAGCGTGTCGGACACTCCCAAAAAAGGGTTCCGTAGCCATTAAGAAAAAATGAAGCAATATTTTTGTAAGGATTTCGTATTTTGAACGGAATATTCCAAGTTTAGGTATATTTTATATTTACTCTTAAACTACTAATAATTCTCAAGAAAACTTAACCGTTATAATTTTCCTTGTAAGTTTGATATACTTACTACCATCCTGATTTTTTTCAAATTTTTCCACTCACCGGTTTAGATTTTAGAGGGGGGGGGGAGGGGGACGCTCGATTCGTAATGAAAATTTTCACTATAAAGTTGAATATTTTGCAAACAAATGAAAAATCGTTTTAGCAACTCCGTAATGGTTTTAAGTAAGACCTATCAAACGATACCCCACACTACAAGATTGGATGAGAAAAAAAAAATCACCTCCACTTTACGTCTATATGGGAGGTAATCAAAAAAAATTTTTCTTGATTTTTTTATTATACCATTTTGCCGCCATACTTTACATATATATGTTCGTGGAAAATAACAGCTTTCTAGCATTGATAGTTCCTGAGCAAAGCCGCGGACGGACAGACAGACAGACCTGGCAAAACTAAGGGTTCCGGTTTTTGCCATTTTGGCTACGGAACCCTAAAAATAGGGTCTTGTCTATGATATATCCGCATATATTTTACTGTCGGTACTCCGACCGAGAGGGCGCACGCGACGGAGCGAGGCGGCACGAACCGACCTTCTCGCTTCATTACTTTAGAAGAGAGTATAGTGTCATGCTTCCTCGTTTATTACCCGAATGCTTCAGAAAAGGAAGTTGTATTGCCATGAACCACTAGCTGGTCAGGTGGCCAGGTTTGGCAAGTGTAATTTCCTAACTCTGATACTATTGACGTCCACCATAATTTGTACATCTTAAGTGTGCTTTAAACTCCCAATGGTCTGACAAGCTTTTTATGAATATCCCTGTAATTTTTTAGGGTTCTGCCAAAATGGCAAAAACGGAACCCTTATATTTTTCACCATGTCTGTCTGTCTGCCTGTCCGTCCATCCGCGGCTTGCTCAGAGGCTATCAATGGTAGAAAGCTGTCTAATTTTCCTTGTAAATAACTGTAACGGCAAAGTTTTCTTGAGAATTATTAGTAGATAATGTGGCAGGTTTTTATGTTTATTTATTTAGCACCGAGGATGCCTCGACGAAGTCGCGGGCAATAGTTAGTAACATAAGAATAGTTACTTTAGCAACTCTTTTCCCTTTATTATTTCCTGTACTTTTTATTATGTTCCTACTCCGCACTGGGCCTGCATACGAACTACAGTCCAAGCTCTTTCACTTTGAGAGGAGGCCTGTGCCCAGCAGTGGGATATATATAGGCACCGAGATGATGATGGTGATGACTTTTGTCATATTTCCAGAACTAGTTTTTTCAGTTCAAAATAGTTTTGTCTTTCTTTTTTTATATACCTACTAACAATTAACTACATCATAACACATCACGTCCAGTCTGAACAATCATAACCTATTAGTTTATTACACGAGTGAATAAAAAAATAGTTTTAACAAATAAAAAATAACTAAACTGAAACGAACGCGGAAACATTTATAATATTGTTATATACGAGGTCATGTCAATCATCAAATGCAGATATTTTTTGTCATTAGGTGTAATCGAATCATAGAATCGAATCTAATTGAATACTTGATTGTTAAAAAAAAAAGCGCGTTCGCCGGGTTTGTCTATGGCAGTGTGTTCCAATATGTGGGTCGCGACCCCCAGGGGTGTGGATGCCCCTATATAGGGGACGGCAGTATTTTTCAAATAGTCTCACAATTATTAAATGATTATGTCAAAGTCAAAGTCAAAGTCAAAATATCTTTATTCAATTTAGGCTACAACAAGCACTTATGAATGTCAAAAAAAAATCTACCACCGGTTCGGAAAAACCTCTGCTGAGAAGAATCCGGCAAGAAACTCAACGAGGTATATATATATTTTTTTTTAAAACAGATTTACAATATTATTAAATGACATGTATACATCACAAGTATTTAACACAACTTTATTTTTAACACAGTAGGTTCGCTATTTGAAGGGATCGCTAATGCGGATCGGAATTATTTCCAAATATCCCTGTCCATGATGATATTGACCCGGATAACTCACGTCTTAAATCGAGTTTAGCTCGACATGTTTTGGGCTAATCCGTAGCCCTTGCAACACGCGCACTGCGCGCCACCGCTCTGCTCGAACAAAAAAAAAAACAGCAATAAAAAAGTTTAAAATCTCTGTCAAACCAAGAGAGCAATTAATTATTTGTTACGTTGGATTGTGGCTTGTAGAAAATATAGAGTTACGTAATGAAATGAGGAAGAACTAGATTAGATACGCGTGTT
Organism: Choristoneura fumiferana; assembly: GCF_025370935.1. Classification (NCBI taxonomy): domain Eukaryota; kingdom Metazoa; phylum Arthropoda; class Insecta; order Lepidoptera; family Tortricidae; genus Choristoneura; species Choristoneura fumiferana. The sequence continues at coordinate 1,034,751 of NC_133490.1, read as the reverse complement.
TTTTTAGTTATATTTTTTACTATAGGTACTTTAGACGTGGCTTTGCACACATACAATCTTTACATGCAGCAATGCCATAGTTGAATAAAAATTTAAGGATTTTATTAAATTTCCATGGATCATCCAAAAATTACACCGTCAATTTATTATCGTTACTTATAAAACCCCCGCGTCCATGTCTCTAATTTTTCTTTCGTTTCGTTTTATCTGTCGTGTTTTGTTGCGCCACACACAACACAAGCCTTCACAACACACTGGATCAGATAAATGTGAACGCAACCGTACAACCATAATAATATAAAATGTATGAAACCGATACCGTTCTGATGCGCCACGACACAACACTACAGTTAAAATATGTGAATGGCTATTAGATGGCCAGCTATACATATATTGATGAATACATAATAAAATTACTCAGAAACTTTTTTTTACTTTTTATTAATATTACCAGGATCATTAGGGCCAAATTTCAAAATATGGGCTGAAGACTGGGGCAACAAACGAGTGGATGCCTAGCCCCTTAGGCGAAAAAGACTGAAAAAAAAAAGAAAATTTGCTGACCATCTACTACTACTACCTGGGGCAGGATGGCGTATACCGGTGTAATATTTTCGATTTGTAGGTAGGTACGTACGCAAAATACGGGATCGGTATTTTCAAGTCGGGAAGGGTGACACCCTTTAACGGCCCTAATGGAAAAACCGACCTTTTGTTTTTCGTGTACACGACCATAGAAGCTAACATAAACTTCTATAACAATCTTCTATGAACTTCTATGAAAAACAGGGTCGGTATTATTCAGACCCAGTGAGTGTCACCGTAGGTGTCACCCGTCGGGAATAATATCCATCCAGGCCCAGGCACAAACGCCTGGTCGAAATGTAAAACTACCCAATGACAATTTCATGACGCTCGAGTAGTAGTTGCTATTTTTTTATATCAGGCGTTATAATCTGTAGTTTTAAAATTTGAATAATTAATAAATCTGAAATGACATGAATTTTTAAGTTTTGATTAAATTAAATTTAAACTTAAAATGATTTGTTGGGATAATATTCTAAGTTTTAGTCAAAATATGGACTTGTGTTTTGTACCATGGTCACCCGAAAGCGACGTGGAGAAAAAGTGGCAACAATTGTCTATTCGCCATCAAGATGGCGTCATCGAAGGAAACCTATTGTTTGTGTGGTCAACCTTATAATATTGGACAATTTATGATAGAATGTGACTGCTGTCGTGAGTGGTTCCACGGCAGGTAATGTGGAAAAAATAAAAAATTTAGAGTTTAAACGTCCATGTGTGTTAAAAAACAATGTTTCTTTTGACAGTGCACAGCCGTTCGGCCATCGCACTTGTGATGTTTTAGTGAATTTTTCGTGTTTGTTTTCGCTTCTATCGTTGTTTGGCTCTTGAATAACAAGAACGTACACATAGCATAATATTAAGAGCCTCGGATGTCCTTATTGTGTTGTATTCCATTTGTTTACATGGACCGTCGTCATGGGACTGTGAAGTCCAGTTAGCAGTGGAACCTTTGTGTTCATATTAAGCATTATTACCGTGTTGTGCCTGGTGATATCTCTGTGCCAAAGCTATTGTGGTGATCAGAATCCATTACAATGGCCTGGCAGGTCTACCAACTGCCTGACGGTCCTTTATATTCACCTGTTGACGCACCTGTAAGCAGAAATGATTACGATACAGGTCTTCCTGTCTTTAATATAAAAATGCTTGGCAGTCTAACTTCCAGTCTTTTACAGTTGAATATTGATCTTATCCCTTTAAAACCAATTAGAAAATGAAGAATGATGCGAAATGTTTTGAATGTTTTCAAGGTTTCTAATTTAATTCTTCAATTAGATTGAGATTGTTTATTGAGATATTGTGCAATCAAATTTAAGGAGTCATTAAGAGTTTTTTGTGAAAAAAAATGCTTAGCAACCACTAATGACCTTGCAAGTGTTTATTCTTGTTTTTATAACTATGATGAAACTTAGAACTGAGGTTCACTTGTGCTTGTAAATTTGTCATAGGCTAGTTTTCTATTGGGATTAATAATTCTTTATTTTACAACATATTTTATACAAAATTATAAAAAAAATGAAATGATGCCGTCTCTGTCTATTCGAACAAAAAAAAACAGACAGCATCACATTTATCTATGAAATAAATTTGATCAATGGATGGTGAAACAAGGGGTAAACCTTTTAACTTTTTCCCAATTAGTTAGTACAGCCGAGTTCATAAACTTCTGATCTTTCTGATTATTTACTGAAATTATTTAATTAATTAGTTCTTAGAATATATTAGAATAATTTAACAAAATGACATGTAATAATGATATTACCAATAAAAGAGTATGAGTATGAGTATGAGTATGATCAAACTTTGTTTCTGAATATGTGAACACAACTCTATTGTTAACGGCGTAGAAGCATGTTCAGATATTTTTGAACCATTTTTTGCTCAGAAGTTTACAAACTCAACTGTACATTACATTGTCTAAGTAAATGAGACAATATGTAAATCAACTAATTCCTAATTAAGTTAAGCTAAGAAATATGTAGTTTTAACTACAAAAAGGTGTGTTGGCTTAGCCATTACACTTTTAGGAAAAAAAAAACATTTAAGAACTCACATTATTTATGATATATTTTTTTTCAGCTGTGTTGATGTGAAAATTTACCAATCGGATGACATAGACAAGTATCACTGTCCAAAATGTGCCCAAACATATGGCCCTTCAGTGTGTGAGTATCAATCTTCTATCTATAAATAATACAAAAATCCGGTGAATCGGGAACTAACCTCATATACAGATATCGTCAAGCGCTTTGAGTGTGTTCAGATATTTTTGAGCATATAGGTATAGACGGGTGCAATACTTGCATTAAAGACTACGTACATATTACACTTAAGTCCAAGTTTTTTTGTCACCAAATTTAAATTGCTTTCTCCACTTTCCCTGACTTTTAGCAAACATTGCATATAATTAACCTGTTCTATGGTTTGCTCATTTCAATGTAAACAATGAAATAAACCGCTAACAACCAGTAGGACAAATAGAGAATTGAATAAATTAAAATATTTGAATAATTTACTCTAAATACTTGGTTGTTGATTTTTATGTAAACGGCTCATGTTTGTGCTGAGTGATGTGAGGCAACATGGAATTAAGAAAAAATTGTCAATGATAATGATGATTGTGTGGTGATGATGATGATGTAGTGATGAAGATAATTAGAGAAATAGAAAAAACAATAGTAATTAGTCCAATTTTTTTGGCATTAGGATGAAAGTAACTCAGATGGGATAAATTCGGGTTTGATGAGATGACACATAATGTGTCACTAATATTTCACATGCACGCACACACACACAAAGCATGATAAATATCTGATGTGACTCTATTTCTGGGGCCGGTAGGATGTGTCAGATATTTTTGCATGCTTCACTGTGGCAGATATTCGCAGGTGACTGTACTGTCAGGGAATGAAACTGCGTACCAAGGTGGCAGTGGTGGGTTGAAGTGGTGGCCTAATGGTTTGATCTAAGGCCTCTGAAGCAGAGGACCCTAGGTTTCAATCAGGGCTCACATGTCTTACCTTTCGGCATTCAAATACGAAATTGTATTTAAAATTTACCACAAGCTTTATGGTAAAAGAATAGTACATGTGTCTTAAGGGCGGTAAATAAGGAATTACGAATGAGTCTATTAGAACTTGTCTTGAATGAGTCGATGTTCGTAATTCTAGTACCGCCCGTGCGACATACAATGTTTTTTATCACATTTGCGAGTAAAATTGAATATTTGTAAAAGAAAAATTAATATTCTTTCAATAATTGCCGATACCGCTGACTGCGCTCTTGGCAGCGCCAGCCCCCCACCGCCCTCCCCCTCCGCAGCAGCGCGCGCACGGAGCAGAAGCACGCCATGCAGTAACAAACTCATTTACCGACCTTGGGCTTCATGACAAGAAAATTAGTACGGGCAATGACTCATTTACCGACCACGGGTTTCATGACAAGCACATTAAGGCCGAGGATTTTATTTGGCGGGTTGCAAGCAAGATAGCCTGCATGTTACGACACTGTTTACGAGCAAGTGTGATGAAAAAGACTTGGTTCAATTTACGTCGAACTTTATTGAGGTTCTGTGTAAGTACTTTCTTAGCTGATTGTTGTACGTTAAACTGAGTCCGTACGGAGTCTGCTCCGCTCGCGGTGTAAATTGAGCTTATGAAATGGGCTTATGAATCACCATTGTAATTCCAGTAAAGATCCCGACCAACAACCACCGGGCGGACCGCTACGAGCTAGGCGCGGAGACGCGCGCGTCGCAGGTGGGCTCGCCGGCGTGGGTGCGCGCGCTGGCGGCGCGGCCGCTGCGGCCCGCGCCACCCGCCCTCACTCGCCTGCGCCCGCAACAGTTCACCGAGGACTTCGTCAAAGACAACGGTCAGTATCAGACACAGGAATCCAGACAGCAAAATTTTCAAAAAAGCCGTGGTATGCTTGACCTGTGGCCTCACAAGCAGAGATCGTGGCCAATCGTGGCTTCAAACCCCAGCTCGCATCTCTGACTTTTTAGAAATTCTTGTGCATAATTATATTTGAAATTTGCCACAAGCTCTATGGTGAATGAAAACAATGTGAGGAAACCTGCACAAATAAATTCAATGGTGTGTGTGAAGTTCCCAATCCGCACTGGGCCCGCGTGGGAACTGCGGCCTAAGCCCTCTCATTCTGAGAGGAGGCCTGTGCCCAGCAGTGGGACGTATTTAGGCTGGGATGATGATGAGGGAATTCCTATATTGATCACTAATTCCTATATATCAAACTTGATCTAATTTTATGACCCGTAGGGTGTTTTGTAACGTTGTCAACTGTGTTTTTTTATTGGCAGGGTTCAATCGGCCAATAATATTCCACACATCGGAGGGTTTGGACATGGTGACGCCGAATCCTGCCACGTTCACCGTCAGATCTGTGCTAAGGTTTTGCGGTGCACAGCTAGAGGTATTCATCATACAAAGTATCGCCATATACATAGACGATATGATAAGATCTAGCCGAAATATTTTAAGAGATAGTTGGATTAGTTTGACTGAATATTTTCTTGTTAAAATTAACGGATTTTTTTACAAGCTTTTATTACTTTTTACTGTCTCGTTGTTTGTGTAATCAAATCTTAGAAGTCGAATTGACGTGAAATTTGACATATATACTTATGTAAGTCCTGTGACAGTATGTTAATCTGGTAGTGGAATTCTGGTGATCCGGCCAGGATAGTCTCTGCGGGATGGAAGTCCTTAATGGCATTGACTTGAAATTTGGTATGGAAATGTAGTTTGGATGACCATGCCAGTACAGGCTACAAAAAATACAGTCAGCAAATAAGTTTGTATTAAAAAATTTTTTTTTACAAAAACTTATTTACTTCGTTTCGCAAAACTCATTTGTAATTAATCTACGATTCGCCAGGTGGAAGTGATAGATGTGCGGCGGCAGTCAACGTTGCGGATGCCGCTGGGTGACTTCGTGGAGTACTTCGAGACCCCCCCGGATCTCAGGGGGGAGAGGGTGCTCAACGTGCTGAGTCTCGAGTTCAGCGATACTAAGTAAGTACTCGCGTGCATTGAGTAGGCAGCAGCAGCAGGACAGGCGGCGCGCGGCGCTAGTGCTGGTGGCGCCCTGCTGCACAGTAAACTATCATCTGCCTACCCTGAAATCTACCTATACTTCCAGTAGTGTCGCTGCTTAAGTGACTAAATAAGAAACAAACAGGCTGAGATATGTGGTGCATAAGAGAAATTTGCGTCTGTACCGTTGTCCAGCGGTGGTGTAGCGGTATAGCACGTGGCACGGAATGCCGAGGACCTGGGTTCGATTCCCAGTTATTAAAACGTTATTAACGGTAACGATATTTTTGTAGTTTCGGGGTACTAAGAATTAATATGGCAACACTGGCCTACGCACACATGCTTATAAAACCGGCCTCACTCGGCTGTTCACCGCGCTCCATCTTAACTTTTTACTTGATCGGAGCCTAAGTGTTGGCAATAAACGCATTCTCGTTCTTTCTTTCAACTCTCACAATGTCGTCAGTCCACCTAGCGGGTGCTTACCGTATCAGACTGTCGAGAGGAAATAGAAATATAAATATTTATTGCATAAACTGTGAGGAGTGTACAAGGTCGTCATGTAGTACAAAGTATCAACAGTTACCCGTTTCGGGCGTACAATATGTTCAGATAGATTTATATATAACTTAAACTACACATAATAATGACAATTTCTTGCAGGATAACAATATTATGGCAAAATATCATCATAAATTCATAATTAAGTATCTCTAAAGAACTCGTTTAAATTGTAAAATATCCTATTTATCAGCCACTTTTTAAGCTTGGCTTTGAATTTTTAGGAGGGTTATAGAGATGGTGCGTATTTACGTTACCAGGTTTTGATACCAGGTATTTCCTTGCAAGTATAAGTTCAAGTTCCAGCTACCGACCCCATATACTTGCAAGACTTGAAAGTATTTTTCCATTAAAGTATACTGTCCCTTCAAAGTAAGTACTACTACGTAAAAATCCCAATTTGCTAAATTATATCTTATAGTCATACACGGGCCAATCAACTTTTTTACCGACACTAATCTGTCCGCGACATTTTTCAAACAATTGCAGATTTTTGTAAGTAAACATGTTATTTCTGTAATTTAATAGATGGTGTATATGAATATGCCATCCTACGTAAGTTCAACCTATTAAACCGTGAAATATCTTGTTGGAAGTACGATTTTTTGGTAAAGCTAGAGACAATTTTGGTAACGCAGGAGACACCCAAAGTGTCGGTAAAATAGTTGATTGGCCCTGTACTTAAGGTTCAGCTTGTGCTTATACGTTAAATAAAATACTTTCAAAGTATTTTACGTCTTGATTGAAATATTTTGAATCTTATCTGTATAACAATGAGGTTTAATTTAAACTTGCAAGGAAGCAAGTATTCGACTCGTTGCGTTGGACAGAAAATACTTTGAAAGTATTTTGATACCTTTCTGCACCTGGTATGAGAAGGTGGACATACTTTTAAGCCCTGGTACGCGATTTAGCAAGTATAACCCATCCCTAGAGGGTTATTTTTTCTCCAATCGGTGGATCATCGTCATCTCAGCCATAGGACGTCCACTGTTGGTCATAGGCCTCCCCCATAGACCTCCAGTTGCCTCGGTTGGCAGCGGCTTGCATCCACGGTGAACCCGCGGCTTTAAGTCATCCGTCCATCTCGTTGGTGGACGTCCTACGCTGCGCTTGCCGATCGGCGGTCTCCACTCGAGAACTTTCGGTCAATGGTATTAACATACATGAATTGTTCCCAGCATGGCGTCGCTAGTGGAGCCCCCGGGGCTGATCCGCCGGCTGGACTGGGCGGAGTGCGCGTGGCCCTTGGCGGAGGAGCGCCCCCCGCGGCCCGCCGTGCAGAAGTACTGTCTCATGAGCGCCGCCGGCTCTTACACGGACTTCCACGTCGACTTCGGCGGGACCACCGTGTGGTACCACGTCATGCACGGACGGAAGGTTAGTTAATCACCAACTAGTCTGTTTCCCGCGACTCCGTCTGCGTAGAATTCGTTTGTGACTATCCTGCGGGATCTATGCAATTTTCCAGGATAAAAACTATCCTATGTCCTTCCCCGAGGCTCAAACTGTCTGCATACTGAATTTCATCTGAATCGGTTCAGCGGTTTAGACGTGATGAGGTAACAAACAGACTTATAAACTTTCGCAAATATTACTCTTGCTCAGCAACCCGAAGTGGATCTTGGCCTCCAATATGATTTGACCCCAAGGCGCCCTCCTCTTATCTTGGTCGATCTCCTTTCCGTGTGTAGGGCAAGGAGGTATTTTCCACTTTATCTAATCAGCGGTACAATATTTACAATACAATCACTCTTTATTGTACCATCAGCCAAATATGTGATCTACTACCTTAAAGTTGATAATCGCTTGTCTGTCAACTTGAAAGTTCGACTTTAGCGACATATTCATTTGATAGGAGCTTGTTTAAAAATTGGTAGACCACTCATTTGGCTGATCGTACACCAGAAATACTTACTTACTACCAACTATCCACTTACTACTTAGCTTATTTACTTAGGGCTATCAACTATATAGTGGATGGAAATAAACGTTTCTGTTTGAAAGTTCCATATTTATTTATTTCCTTTCATTCGTTGCAGATTTTCTACTTAATACCTCCGACGTCAACGAACTTGGCCCTTTACCAGCAGTGGAGTGCTTCTAACAACCAGAACGAACGGTTCTTCGGCGATATGGTGAGCGAGTTTTACGTACACTCGTTGTCATTGACGTAACTCAACTATCTTCGACTCCGTGGCTAATCGAAAAATTAAAAAAAAAAATACTTTCCACCCTAGAGATGAAAACGCAATTTTCCACCCGGCTATCTACCCATGAAAATTAAACTTTCCGAACAGGAGAGATGAAAAATTGGCCATGGATTCGAAGATAATTGAGTTACGTCAATGACACTTTTTTTTCACGTTTCGGCATGGCCATCTAGATGCACGTCGTGACCAAGGAGCTTATATACAACACTGGAGGTTGAACGCCGAACATCCGTTTGAAACAAGAAATTTGATCTTTATTACGTCACGAACATATTCCATCTCTCTTTTTAGTTAGGGTAAGAAAGAGATGGAAGTCATTCGTGAAATGTGAAAGAAAGAGATGGAATATATAAATAAGTAATAAAGATCAAACTTCTTCGTTCGGAGCTCAACCTCCAGTTTTGTAGGTATATCCTTGCTCCTTGGTCGTGACCAACTCGATTTTTTTTATAGTCGGCCATGGCAAGTGGCCAGGTCGAAAAGGTACCGTTGGAGGTTAGATATATGTAAATTCAATTTACTGAATACTGAATACTGAAATTAAATTTACTATTATTCTCATTTTTTTGTACTATTTTACCTTCCTCACAGTCGAAATGAAAAGTAGTGTCTAACTCGGGTGAAATTACCCATTTCCCCTCGAACTATTGGCGCTCTCACTTCGTTCGAGTGCCAGAATATCTCAGGTGAAATGGGTCACTTTCCACCCTTGGTTATCAATCTACTATTTCACGTTTGAAGGTGGAGTGGTACGGCACGGCGGAGCTGTGCGCGGGCCAGACGCTGTGCATCCCGTCGGGGTGGATCCACGGCGTGCTCACGCCGCAGGACTCGCTCGTGTTCGGCGGGAACCTGCTGCACTCTTACAGCATCGAGATGCAGTTGCAGTAAGCGTTGTATTCTAACACTATAAGCTCTGAGGGCCTACGCTAGATGGCGCGGGTGGAAGCTCATGAGTTTCTATGGCCGTGTACACGAAAAATCGGGTCGGTATTTTCATGTCGGTATTATCCGGGCCGGAAAATGACACCTTGCGGGTGCACTGCGCAGTTAGCGTGCACCCGCTACGTGCAAATCGCGTCAGCTAGCGTAGACCCTGACGCTTCGCTTTTACGCGTTTCGTTTGACATCATTCTAGCAAAGATCGGTCGCCCAGGTATATATTACTTGTTCTCGCACAGCATAGCTCTAGTGGATAAACAGCTCAGCGGAGCGAACATAGCCCTCTCGAACCCAGCCGTTACGATCGTCGATAAGGTCCACTGTCTTCAACTCTTGCATTTGAATTTTGAACTTGACATGGATTTTACATAAAGTCTATTGTCGTAACTCTTTTCATACTCGGCTGGGTTCGAAAAGACACATCCTCGCATATCGAAATCGCAAGTTATTAGTTATTATTATTATTACATCTCCGGTTGAAACGCAGCCGTGGACAATAAGGCCCCTGTTGACTACACTGCCGTCATAGCGGAAAGGGACACAACTATTTTTTTTCTGAAATTGAGTTTTTGTACATATCTTGGAGAAATACTGTCGGAGATAACGTTAGCCCAAACGACAGAAATGCCTGAGATATTCATATTTACTATAATTAAAGTGAGATTTTTTTTCCATGTCAAAGTTTTTATGACATTTATGAGATTGATTTTGACTTGGCCCGTGTAAAAACTTTTTCACTAATCTATTTAAAAAGCAAAGAGGCATATTTGGTTATAGTTAAAATGCTTAGTTAAAAAGGTTAATTTCAGTGATACTAAAAATAAAGGCCTATTATGTAGGCTAACGGGCTGTTTCACCATCCATTGTTTAGCGTTAACCGACGGTTAAATGTGATGCCGTCTCCGTCTATTGGAACAACACAAATAGAGACGGCATCACACCTAACCGCCAGTTAACACTAATCAATGGATGGTGAAACAGCCCCTTAATGTGCTTTATTTTTCATGTTAAGTGATGTTGAATATTAAAATGGAAAGGCATAAATAACAGGTAATATTATTAAATCCTATTTTTCCTAAATTTGTATCCACTTGTCTAAAATGTTAAAATGAAAAGGCACATTTTTTAGTTTTTTTCTCGAGTTTAACAAAATTTTAGATGTGCCTTTTCGCATTTCGACGGTAGTACCTACACGATGCATTTGTTCCAGGATCTACGAGATCGAGAGGCGTGTGGAGACCCCCGTAATGCTGCGGTACCCGTTGTTTGAGGCTATGCACTGGTACGCGGGCGCGCATCTACTCACCATGCTGCGGCGGCACAACGAAGAGACACAGGTGAGGGAATAAGTGCCATGCATCATTTGCAGTTTTATTTTGTGTAGCGCGGGGGATGTTTTATTAACCTTTTCACACCTCTCCTTCAAAAAGTAACTTTTCTTCCCTGACGAGAGGGAGTAAAGTGCAACTTTTCTGTACAAGGCTTTTCTAAGTGTTTTATGCAAATGCCATTTTTTTGAAGTTGATTATTGTAAAGCCACCCCATTTTCTATTCTGGTTGTTCTTTAATAATATTTAGAATTTATTTTTTCTACTTTCTTCATGTTCGGTGTGAAAAGTTGCATGAGCGACTCGTGAGTAAAATTATTTTCATCTTGAGCATTAACACTTGAATCCCTCATTACGCTCAGGATTCTACTTTAGAAGGTATTGTAGAATCCTTCGCTACATTCTGAATTCAATGTACGCCCTCGCCGTAAATACACCATTTTGCTCCCTTGTAAATAACTCCTCCCTTCCAAATAACTATTTCGACGCCAACGACTCGTATATACGCACCGCAGGTTACACGCCGACGACCTATAGGTATATACGTCCATAACTTCAATGCAAAAGCAACCTTGGTTCAATTGTGTTAAGGTTCAATTTTAGGCATTGCAATATTGAAGCCTGGCGTATGGGTGATGTCTTTTGTATTTGACGTGGCGGCGAAAAGGTTAATGGTCGTTCAAGATTTTACCCTTGGATTTTAGCTTGGTTCTGACTTAATATTGGCTAAAATCGTTTCGTGCCTTCCTAAAAAAAAATGCACTTGCCACTGTTCGTAATTAGACCATGTAATGTAGATGATAGCTGTAAGAGATGAGTGCTCTATAATGCAAAATTTAATTAATACCACACTATCACTCGTCCAATATGTATACTAACATAGTTATAAGCAAATTACTAATAATGTATGGATCTTTGTTGTCTGAATAAATAAATGAATTATTATTATTATTAATACTATGACAACATTTTACTTCGACTATGTATAAGTCGGCTAAATATGAAGAGTGGTGGTGAGGTACATCGTTGTTATTTATATTTACTCGTATAACCTCCGAGGCAAAAAGAGGGGTGTTATAAGTTTGACCGCTCTGCGGCACCGTAGCTCTGAAACGACTGAACTGATTTGGGTGCGGTTTTTTTTTGGTAGGTATACTGTGGTTCATTGATTTGTATCACTTCAAATAAAGGTTTTTTTTTTTTGTAAACTAGTGTTTTGTCCCTAGGATGAGGAGTTCACGCTGAGCGAGACGTGCGCGGCGCTGGCGCCGGCGCAGCTGCCCGCGCTGCTGCTGCGGGGCGTGAGGCTGCTGGCCGCCGCCCTCAAGGAGTGGCACGCGCTCAAGAGCGTGAGTATACAGCTCTACGGTATACAGGGTGGCCCATTTAGATCTGTCGCTATGGGAAAGTCTGAAACTATAATACATAAGAAGATCTGTTCTTAGGAACCATGTCATCGATTTTAGTAACGAAAAAAACTGCATTTATACATTAAAAAAAAACACTTGAACTCAGTCCGGGAATCGAACCCGGTCGTTTTGAAAAATAAAACGTACATTATTTCTATTTGGATATCGGTGGTGTAGGTCATTCATAAACAATAAATAAATAATAATAATAAAAATATTTATTAATCTTTCATAAAAAAACACAAAAAATAATAAATAAAATAAAATGTTGTTTTGACGACCGGATGGCTAAGTGGTTAGAGAACCTGACTACGAAGTTTGAGGTCCTGGGTTCGAATCCCGGCCGGGGCAGATATTTGTGTGAATAACACGAATGTTTGTTCTCGGGTCTTGGATGTTTAATATGTATTTAAGTATGTATTTATCTATATAAGTATGTTTATCCGTTGCCTAGTATCCATAGTACAAGCTTTGCTTAGTTTGGGACTAGGTCAATTGGTGTCAAATGTCCCATCATATTTATTTATTTATTTATTTTATTTGTTACCATGAAACAGTATCTAGAATGAATAAAATCCATTGTATTTCATGGTTTTTAATAATGTAAGTTTTATTTTTCAAAACATGTGGGTTCGATTTCCGAGCTGAGTGTTTTTTTTTTTAATGTATGAATGCAGTTTTTCTAGTTATTAAAATCGATGACATGGTTCCTGAGAACAGATCTTCGTATGTCTTACAGTTTCAGATTTTCCCATACTGACCGATCTAAATGAGCCACTCTGTACAGCGGCGCTGCGCCGGCGCAACGAGTGGCACGCGCTCAAGACCGTGAGCTTTTATTTCATTTAGAACATCGTAATAGGGTCGATCAACTTTTAACTGTATGTTATTCTGTCCCGTAGTTAACTTAGGAGACATCAGCATGTTTAGAAGATGAACCATATAGGAATTGCCATAAAACTGTCACGACTCCTAACTTTAAGTGAATTTGTGCCCCGTAAATTATTACTTTTAATAAGTAACTCGGGATACGTTATCATGGCAACGAGCTGCATTAAAAAGTTGATTCATTAAATAGAAAGAAAGAAAGAAAGACCGGCAAAAAACAGCCCAAAGCAGACTAGAGTACCAAAAAAGCATATAACTTATATTATAATGCTAGGGCCACACACATCGCGATAACGCGAACATCCGCTATAGCCGCTATAGCCGAATGTTCGCGATTACTTCGGCACTTCGGGCGAAGCCGCAGACACTTCGCCCCACTGTCGGTAAACTCGCGCACATCAAAGGGTTTCTTTATCGATCAATATTTCTTTGTTTGCAATGTGGCCATGCACAATGCCGTAGGCCGAAGACGAAGTTTTATCGCAATATTTTTTTCACACTTCAGAAAAGTAACTTTTCCTCCCTGACGAGAGGGAGCAAAGTGCAACTTTTCTGTTCAAGGCTTTTCTAAGTGTTTTATTGAAAATGCTATTTTTTAAGTTGATAATTGGAAAGCCACGTCATTTTCTATGCTGGTTATTCTTTATTAATATTTAGAATTTATTTTTTTCAAGTTTCTTAATGCTCGGTGTGAAAAGTTGTATGAGCCACTCGGGAGCAAAATTATTTTCATCTTGGGCGTTAACACTTGAATCCCTCATTACGCTCAGGATTCTACTTTAGAATCCCTCGCTACGCTCAGGATTCTATTGTAGAATCCTTCGCTACATTCTGGATTCAATGTACGCCCTCGCCGTAAATACACCATTTTGCTCCCTTGTGACACAAATAACTATTATCGCGGTGTCTGTGACCCTACCATAAGGAATGTTAGCGCTAGCAGGATAAGGAAGCGGGTTATTGTGCCTAGATCTGATTGCCATGCAGCAGAATCGCCAAAAGTGTTAATGTATTCATCATCATCATCATGTCAGCCGAAAGACGTCCACTGCTGGACATAGACCTCCCCCAAGGCTCTCCACTCAGACCGGTCTTGTGCTTTCCGCATCCACCGCGATCCCGCGATCTTAACCAGGTCGTCGCTCCATCTTGTTGGAGGCCTACCGACAGCTCGTCTCCCGGTTAATGTATTGTATTGTTGTTATCCTAACATTATGTTCACCTATAGACCGACGCAGCGAAACGCGACAACGTCCCAAAGTGCCTGAACTCCGGCCAGTTGGTCAGAGAGCTCGGCAAGGAGCTCCGCACTCTAGAGAAGCGGTCGACCACTGCCGTTAACAAGGATAAGGTGAGGACATCTCTATTATAATATTACTCACTTGCTAATACAGAATAGTCTTGTCTTGTTGAGTCTAACAACTGGTAGCATGGTGTACGGTTGTGTCACTCTGAAGATGAGCTCTGGTTGAGTTCGAAACGCGTCAGTGTAGTGGTGTCTTGGTGGTGGTGATAGATGGGTTCGTGTGATTTGTGTGTGTTCTTACAGTGTGGAGGTGGAGGAACTGCATGAACACACATATTTTGCATAAGCTTAGCTATCGTAAGGTCGCGGGTGAGCAAGGAAATTCTTTTAGTTCACAGAATAGTCTGTTCGCTGACAGTTGATAAAAAAAAATAAAGTCAGAAGTTCTTAACTCATTATCCTAATATTATGCGATGCGAAATGCGAATGTTTGTGAGTGAGTGAATGGGTGGGTGAGTATGTTTGCTACTCCTTCACGCTGAAACTGCTGGAAGGATTTGGATGTAATTTGATATGTAGATAGCTGGACATCTGGAATAAAACACAGGCTACTTTTTATCCCGATATTCCCACAGGATAGGGATAAAATCTCGAAACAACAACCGCTGGGCTTAAGAGTCATGAAATTTGACATGATTGTTTTTAATGTATCGTCAATGAAAACCATGATTTAATTTTCGGGAATTCCCACGGGAATTTTTAAAAATCCCGGAATTTTAATTCAGTTGCTGGATCTAATGATTTACGTGTGCGAAGCCGAGGTTAAATACTAGTAAATGATATAAATTAGACAACAAGACACGAACACCCTATCGACAAACTCGACGGCCATTCCAGAACGAACCGAACGCCTGCGGTCGCTTGACTGGTGATCTTGTAAAGAACTGATTACCTGGTACAGTCACCAGCACCAATATCTGACACAACAAGCGTGCATAAATATCTGATACGACTCTATTTCTAGGGCCGGAAGGACGCGTCAGATATTTTTGCACGCTCCGCTGTGGCAGATATTAATGCTGGTGACTGTACCATCAGCCAAATAAGTGCTCTGTCAATTTTTAATCAAATTCCTATCAAATGAATATGTCGCTAAAGTAAAACTTTCAAGCTGACAGATACGTCTATTGGCATTATTGTTTTGTGACATGCAAACGATTATCAACTTTAGGGTGGTAGACCACATTTTGACTGATGGTACAGTACAGTGTACAAAATATGAACTTATTCAACTTTTCAAAAACATGTACAGTCACCAGCATTAATAACTGCCACAGCGGCGCGTGCAAAAATATACGACACGTCCTTCCGGCCCTAGAAATAGAGTCGTATCACACATTTATGCACGCTTGTTGTGTTTTGGTGCTGGTGACGTGACTGTACCACGGCTTCTTATGTCGACGTAATGAGGCCAAGGTAACATATTTTTGGAGTGATTCGATTAGATACATATTTTACACTTGAATTTACTATGAAAATCAGTTTGGACTACGTATAAATAGTAGATTGTACAACAAGAGCATAAAACGAGCCATTTTTGCCGAGGCGTTCATATAGCCACCCGAGCCGGTACAGCGAGGGTGGATAGACACGCCGAGGGGAAAATGGGTTTAATGCTCGAATTTTACACTCTGCTTTTCACTTCGATGGCGAGGAAATGAAATAGCAACAGGGGAAACAATTATTCACTTTCTATATACCTTTTATTTTATATGCATTATTATAATAATTCCATTTTTTTTATTTTACTGATTTAATATGATTGATTTGAATGATTTTTAGTTTTATATAAATTAAAAATTATTTAAAAAATATACAGAAACTTTTTTGTTTGTGGCTGTTGACACCTGATTACCTTGGTCTTAAGTTGGTCTTAGACGAAGATTTTATTTTATGCACTAGAGCATAAAAAGTCATTTTATGTCGCCTAGATCCAGCATAAACACGAACTTTACGAGCATGAGAAGTGAAAAGGAATTTTTCCAAGTTTTGTCAAGTTTGCTACGCACCTTGCGTTTCTGCATGAAAACATACATATTTGTCGCACAGACTAAGCTCATGATTAACTTTTTACGAATAACATGAATCTTTGTCAACAGGATTTCAAACTGAAAAATCACGTGTCACCAACCAAAGCGCAAATAAAGAAGCCACCGGCGCCCAAGAAATCTCTAAAACTGACTCTGCCCAAACCGATAATGCATATGGCCCAGCCGGACGAGTATATGGAGGAGAAGATATATGCAGACAAATTCTATATCGACAACAAGGAGGTGGTTTATGACAACAGATATGTAGCGCAGGGTGAGTGCTTGTAGCTTCCACTCCACGGCCATAATTTGGTTGTAACGTACATAGTTAGAGAAGCCGGGTGTAGTTAATGTACGACTTGTTAACGCACGCCCAAACAATGCACGGCATGATAATCCGTGCTTATGTCCAATGAGGGCTATCGTTTTTTGTCTTTCTAGATAGCGCCACTGTTGCGTGAGGTTTTTAAGTGTGGCTTTCAAAGTCTGTTATTACGGGCGTGAAAACAAAGTTTAGATTCAAATCATATTTAATACACCTTAAAACCGTACCGTAAAAATATCGAGCATGCCACAGTGTTGCGTAGTCCCGTTTTGTTCGGAAAAAAGGGAGGACAAAAGTTTCCGAAAGACAAAATTGTCTCAAAACACAGACATTCATTGCCCCGTAACGCATAATTGCAATACGCGGCTATTGCGTAGCTCACCCAAAAACTATGAGATTTGACATTTCGGAGACCTCACGCTACATTAGCGCCTCTAACGGCGAATTCATACGCAATAGCCCTCATTGTTTGTGTACAGCGAATATTAATAAATTTAGTAGAAAATAACTTAAATTAGTCCTGGTGCTTCGCCGGCCGCTACTGTGGCACGCTCGCTACGCTCGCTCGGCTCGCGCATTGTGGTCGCAATTGGACCTAACACAACCTAACACAAATCTATGGTCATCCGAATCTATTGGATTCAGATTATCACGTCGTAAATTACAGCACGCACAATATTTTGTACGCCCTGATAATGCGCGACCATGTTATTGTACGACATGATAATCGGAAGCAATTACATTATTGCGCGTACATTCCAAGTTGTACATTATTGTTTCCCGAGAAGCCAATAAAAGCTGATAATTGTGCTGTTCCAGGTGTTAAATACGGCAATGGTTTACCTGATACCAAGTTCATAGTGGACAGCAAAGAGGCGCCGGAGAAGTACACCTTCCAGCATTATGAGGAGCAGCCCTACCATGATAACGGATATGGCGACAGGCAAGAGAAGAAACCGCTCAGGATTAAGTACAAGTTAGTACAGCAGAGGGCAGCAGAGAGCAATATCTTGACACGTTAGGACCTTGTCACTGCATTATGACAATTTATGACCATAAATGTGCGAGGACGTGTTGTGTTGTTTTTCATGAACCCAGAGAAAAGCTTCATACTTTATTCGCTTCGCTTTGCTATAAGCTTACTTTGGGACTAGGTTAATTGGTGTTAATTGTCCCGTTATATTTATTTATTTTATTTATTTATTTACCTATACTCGCACAGCACATCTCTGGTGGAAACAGCTGAGCGGAGCGAGTGAGGTCGAAACGGAACCTATAACCTAATCAACAAAAAGTTTAACCCCTCCCCCCGACTTTGTCGCTTCAAAGCTCAATATCTCAAAAACGACTAAACCTATTTTGATGAAACATGTCTAAGAACCATCGGTACAAAACCTGTTTTCAATAAAATAAAAAAACCGTATTTACGGTGCCACAGACATACAGACAGACACACACACAGACATACAGACACACATAGCGGTCAAACTTATAACACCCCTCTTTTTGCGTCGGGGGTTAAAAACACATCCGCGCACATCTTTGGTAGAAACGCAGCTTAAATAAGGACTTACTTTACACTGTTTTTGTAACCTATTTGTATTTTCTTTTTGTACAATAAAAAGTACAAACAAACAAACTTCAACAAGGCAATGCCTGGATTAATCCAACTAACCTCACTTTTTCCAGCACCTCCCCCTCCTCGTCCCGCGACGAGCCTCCCCCCTACAGCCTGCCGGAGCACTCGATCCTCAAGTCGCACCTGATCCGGGACTCCCGCCCGCCCAAGCCCGCCCACCACTGGACCATCTCCAAAAAGGACATCGGCGATTACCACGAGGAGCAGATACTGTTCACTAACGAGAATCTGCCCACCAATTTGAGGGTCGAGCAGGAGATTAACTACGGGCCTGGTGAGTAATATATAACACCCCTCTTTTTGCGTCGGGGGTTAGTTAAACTAGAGTTTACCCGCGGTTGCGCACGCGTAAACTATATTCGATCTGGTAGTTACAATTGGGATGTCCCAATTTTCGACAATGTATAGTAAATCGAAAACCATTTGGAGAAATAGGCTTTGTGAAGCGTTTCCAGAAATCAGATTCCAAAAATGTGATAAACTGAATTAAATGAACAAAATTTAAGTAATTACCTTCATTTGACCCCTGCAGTGTACCGTCACAGAGGCAGTTATAAAGCAGTTCTACACTATTTTTTTTTTTTTTTTTTGTAATACTCGTATGTAAGACTTGTTCTAGTGCATAATTTATTTGTGTCAATGGAATAAAGATATATGACTATGACTATGACTAAAAGCAATTGACGGTTTGAAATGTTGCTGTCCTGTTTATGATAGCAAAGAGTGACAAAGATAGAACTTTAATCACATGATGCGCAACCCGGCTTTAAACAGTTGTCATTTATCGTAAAGTTCGAAATGTATACAAGTATTTCCAATGTATTTTTACGAATAATCAAAGGAATAATCGAAGCTAAAGGAAGAGAAATAAATAAAACTATTTGTCATGGTTCATTTAGGACCCTAAGCCGTGCTTGTATTATTGTCAAATTGTAATGCCACAGATTATGTTATGTACGACCTGAATTTTTCTAGGCAATGGATCGTGGCTGTCGCGCTGACGTCATCCAGCCATTTCGTAAATAAGATTATAAAAAATTAAATAAGTACTCACCCAAATACAAAATCGATGAAAATGGTATCTTAAAATATCGTATGCTTTCCAAAAATAAAATAAAAACTATAGGTTATTTTTTTTGGTGCATCCCAATTGAAATTCCATTTTGCAAAATTTCCCTGGGAATTCCCAAAATGTATATCGTGGTCTTCATTGAGGTTGTGAAGAACAACTGTCCAAAATATCCATACTAATATTTTAAATGCGAAAGTGTGTTTGTATGTTTGTCCGTCTTTCACGCCGTAACGGAGCGACGGATCGACGTGATTTTTGGCATAGAGATATTTTATGGGTCTGAGAGTGACATAAGGTACTTTTTATCCCGGAAAAATGCACAGTTCCCTCGGGAACAGCGCGCGATAACCGAATACCAGACCCAGCGGTTGAAATTTCAATATTTTATCCCTCGAGAATTGAAATTTGTATGGCGCGAGAATGCATATAAATTTCAATTCTCGTCTCGTCTCGCCTCGCCGGTGAAAAATCACCATAAGACATTTAGGGGCTGTTTCACCATCCATTGATTAGTGTTAACCGACGGTTAAATGTGATGCCGTCTCCGGCTATTCGAACAAAACAAATAGAGACGGCATCACATTTAACCGTCAGTTAACACTAATCAATGGATGGTGAAACAGCCCCTTACTATTTACTATTTGTTCCAGGCATGTACTCGGCCGAGGATATTCAGCAGGACTATCAATACTCGGAAGCAGCCAAGCCGGGCTCCTACCATCCGGAGTACGGGTACCCGCCCGCTGCGGCCTATCCAAGGATAGACGCGCCGCTGCCGCCGCAGATACAGGTATCTACGACCATCTTACCCTATACGTCATCAGCATAAATATCTGCAACAGCGGTTTGTGCAAAAATATCTGACACGTCCTTCCGGCTTTAGAAGTAGAGTCGTATCAGATATTTATGCACGCTTGTTGTGTCAGATATTGGTGCTGGTGACTGTACAAGTGATTCGGTAGACGTGAGGGATTATACGAGGTAGTTCCCTTGGCATAAATTATTTTTAGCAGTGTTTTTTTCGCACTTATTCCTTCACAAGAGATGAAGGAAGAACTGCGTTTATTTTTTCGCCCTCGTACGTTTGCTGGAACTGAAGGTGCTACTGCTTTTTTATTGACATATAAATGTTGAAAATAGCCTGAATGGCTTCGAGAAAGGTATGGTACGGCCGTGCCTTTGTTTTTGTTTTGCTCGACTTGTATGACTGTATAAATAAATATAGCTTGATCGGAATTTACCGCGCTGTTATTAAGAAGCCATTTGAGCGAGCGTTTATACCTGCTAAGCTGGCAACAGTGCATTTTTGTTCTTTTTTTTCGATTATTCCATAGAAATTCAATGAAAATTAAAAATGTGGTCTGATAGAATTGTTCTTAATATATAAATTAATGTGTCTACTCCAATAACTATGCGTGATAGACATTTATTTTCTTTCAAAACCGTTAATAAACATTTGTTCGTTTTTAAAGAATATTAAAGTCTATCACGAATAATTATTGCAGTAGGCACATTAACTTATATATTAAGAACAGTTCTATTCAGCCACATTTTTAATTTTCATTCTATTTTTATGGAATAATCGAGAAAAACTAACAGAAATGCAACGTTGCCAGCTCAGCAGATATAAATGCTCATAAATTTTCCCGCAAAAAGTCAGATTTCTGGTACAAACATCAAGCGAAAATGTTAAAATAACGATCTAACTTCCAGCAGGCAGCGAGCTACACGACGATGCCCGTGGCCGAGCTCAACGGGTATGCGCACACGCAGCTGCCTTCATACGACGCGGCCATCGCGCAACAGTATCCCGCCAATAACTACGTAAGTCTACGAGGAAAGAGGTCAACACAATGGATGGACAGCGAAATTATGTCAAAACGTATTTCTGAATATAGAAAGAAAGAAAGAAAGAAAGAAAAATACATTTATTTAACGCCATAAAAATAAACATAGGAAAAAACATAGAACAAATAAAGACATACATGACGCTAAACAGGTCCCCACTCAGCATATGCCACGGCAAGCCGTACACATAAAGCTGGAAGTACAATAGAAAAATTATAATAATACTAGCTGTGGCCTTCGACTCTGTCCGTGTAGAATTCGTTTATCGCTATCCCGCGGGATCTATGCAATACAATACAATGACTCTTTATAGTACAGTCGGCAACAAAGATATGAATACAGCCAAAGTGCCGAAATATGTATACACGACCTTAATGTTCAGGCAATAAAGTCCTGTTTACGTATTTTTGGCACTTTGGCTGTATTCATATCTTTGTTGCTGACTGTACACCAAAAATATACTCAGCGGTACAAAATTTGGCCCACTCGTTCATTAAAAAAAATACCTATTCTGCATACATTTGAGGGCCAGATTTTTTGCCGCTCAGAATGGTAAGCGATACAGAAAACAGAAATTTTTGGGATAAAAACTATCCTATGTCCTTCCCCGGGATTCACACTATCTGTGGACGTTGATTGAAGTGATGATGAGTGACCCTCGGGCTCGTGGGTTGGAGCACGAGCCCTATTGATGTTGGATGACCGGTGATCTTGATGAGTCTTGAATAAAACAACCCTTGAAGTTTCATCGAGTTATTATTGATGTGAAAATTATATATTACACTTGATTACTTTTTTTTTTTTTATTCGACTTGATGGCAAACGAGCAAGTGGGTCTCGTGATGGTAAGAGATCACCACCGCCCATAGACACCTGCAACACCAGGGGGATTGCAGATGCGTTGCCAACCTGGAGGCCTAAGATGGGATACCTCAAGTGCCTGTTATTTCACCGGCTGTCTTACTCTCCACGCCGAAACACAACAGTGCAAGCACTCCTGCTTCACGGCAGGATTAGCGAGCAAGATGGTGGTAGCAATCCGGGCGGACCTTGCACAAGGTCCTACCACCTGCAAAATTACACTGAATTTGCCTTATAATCTTAATATATTGATGGATATGCGTCCGCCATGAATCGCAATTTTGATTGAAGAGACGAGAGTGAATGTGTGACTGAATGAATTGAAGATTTTACAGATAATACAGTTTGACAGCTCTGACGTACATCTCAATGTTGGCATCTTGATTTGATTAGGTAATTAATAAAAAAGTAAATGAATTTGCGTGAACAATCTGTATACAGAATTTCATCTAAATTGGTTCAGCGGTTTGGACGTAATAAGCAAACAAACGATCAAACAGACTTATTTTCGCATTTATAATATCAGAGAGATGTTTATGCTTGTTACCGTCCATCTGTTGAAACAGCTGTCTTCCGATCAGGTAATAGAAGAAGCGAAGCCGAAGCCGGCAGTGACGCCGGTCCGGCGGTCGGAGCGGCCGGTCCGGCGGCGCGTGTCGCACACGTACGATTACGAGGACGGCGACCTGTATATTGACGATGCGCCGGCGCCGAGGAAGCGGAAAAGCCGGCCGAAGCAGTATCAGCAGCGTGAGTAAAAAAAAACAAAGCCGTAACAGCCTTCTACGCACAATCCGATAATGCACCACTGGACCAAAGCACAATGTTACCAAAAATGCCTGGTGACGAACTTTAGAATGTTTTTTTTAACTCCCCGACGCAAAAAGAGGGGTGTTACAAGTTTGACCGCTATGTGTGTCTGTCTGTCTGTGGCACCGTAGCTCGTAAACGGGTGGACCGATTTGAATGCTGTTTTTTTTAAATTGAAAGCAGGTTATCTAGCGATGGTTCTTAGACATGTTTCATCAAAATCGGTTCGGCCGTTTTTGAGATATTGAACTTTGAAGTGACAAAGTCGGGGGGTTTCCAACTTTTGGTTTGGTTAGGTTAGGTTCATGCGTCGGGTCCGATATTGCAACAGTGGACCGAAGCACAATGTTACCAAAAATGCCTGGTGACGAACTTTAGAGTGTTTTTTTTATTTCAATAATATTAGTTCGTGCTCAGAGTTTAAAAATGTAACCAACATGTGTTGTTTTATTTTCAATTATATTGTTTTACTTTATTTGACATATGGATTTTGTTTTATTTTTTGTTTTAATTTTAACTGTATTTATTTCTTAATAATTTGAAATTTTGATTTTAGTCGTAATTGATTTGGACATTTAAGGGCTGTTCCACCACCCATTGATTAATTTTATTTGTCGGATAAATTGTGACGCTTTCTCCGTCGAACAAAACATACAGAGACGACGGCATCACATTTATCCGTCAAATAAATTTAATCAATGGATGGTGGAACAGGGGGTTAATTTAATTTTTAATTTTAATTGCGATAGAATTAATTCTAGTTTTGACATACTATATTTTTTTTTATTCAACTGGATGGCAAACGAGCAAGTGGGTCTCCTGATGATAGGAGATCACCACCGCCCATAGACACCTGCAACACCAGGGGAATTGCAGATGCGTTGCCAGCCTAGAGGCCTAAGATGGGATACCTCAAGTGCCAGTAATTTCACCGGCTGTCTTACTCTCCACGCCGAAATACAACAGTGCAAGCACTGCTGCTTCACAGCAGGGTTAGCGAGCAAGATGGTGGTAGCACTCCGGGCGGACCTTGCACAAGGTCCTACCACCTGCAAACTTTTATGGTGTCAAACTGGCAAGAGTTTCTATGGGCGTGTACACGAAATATCATATCGTACGGCGGTTAATAGTACGGCCGGTAAATAGTGTCACTCTGACGTCTGTTCAACAGTAGACGTCATCCAACTGATGATGTTGTTTGTGTATGTAGTGTGTTGTTTTGTTGCAGCGTCCAACAGTAGTTCATACCGCGCGCCGGCGCCGCGGCCGCCGCCCGCCAACGGGATAGAGTCCCTCATACAAGCTTCCGTGTTAGCAGAAGGCGAACCCGATCCAGCTGACACGTGAGCACGGGCCCATAATGAGTACTAGAGTTTACCCGCAGCTTCGCAAGCCTAAATCATTAGATACAGCGCGCTTGAATTTATATTCCGGGATTTTACAAAATTCCCATGGGAACTCCCGAAAATTTCATCGTGGTTTTTGGCTACTATCCCCCTTATTCATAAACGACAATGAAACCTATTTTAGTTAAAATGCCGCTAAAATTCGTCTGTCCTTATCTGTCACTTCGACATTTGTATTTGTTAGAAAGGGACAAAGCATTTGTTAGTTAACATAGGCTTGTTAAGTTTTATGAATAAGGGGGTATGTCTGTGCCACTATGTTTCGGTTCTTTTATCTTTAATTGTACTCGTAGTGTCTACTCTTTGTGTCTTATGTCCTGTCAATCGTTCAAAGGTTAACTGGAAGAGATCCTTTTAAGGGATAAGTTCGCCTTTGTGCAGGATACTGTGTTCTGTAATTTTCATGTGTTTTTATGTACAATAAATAGTTTTACAATACAATACTATGCCAAATTTCGTGACTCTAAGCCCAACACACACACACACACACACACACACATTCGCATTTATAATATTAGTAGGATTATGATTACGTTTTGTAGTAGCGATTGTCGTTTAATTATCGTAAACTGTATGAAGGCCGTCGCTTGTCACCGCACGCACTGAGTTTCGTGGTACGAGGCGTTCAGTTGTCACACGTGGCCCGGGCGAGCGAGCGGACGCGGCGGCCATATTGCCATTTTATTCCCCCCCCGCCTTTATAATTTTCATGAAATCATGAACCAATAGAGACGCTTCATTTACCTCGCCTCGCTCCCGAGATGTGCCGAGGATGATGGAATGAAGCGCTTCTATTGGTAAAATGCAAAACACATCCTTCGCAACACATCCTCCCACATGTTTGGTGGAAACGTAGCCTAATATTGATGTATGATTGTTTATCAGAGAGGACGCGGCAGTGGAAGGGATGTTAAGTATCAGCGAACGTTACACAGCGCCGCAGCGGACATTCGGGCTCGCGGCCGATGCGGCAGAGGCACCTACCACTGAGAGGTTAGTGCAACCTATCAATAATAGTACATTAATGCTTAGGCCTGCAAGTAAGCAATTGTAGCCAATCTACCATTATTTTTTTGTAGGGACACAGGATTGCTTGGCTTGCGATATGGCTAGCACGCGCTAGCTCTGCGGTCTGTACTTGTCAGTAATAAATGGAGTCAATTTTCAAGCCTATTTTGTCATTTGGAGTATCCATCTGTAGTAACGAACAGATAATCCTTTTTTTCTTAGATCTAATAATAAGTAAAATAAAAAAAGTATAAATTTAATTTCGAGTAAAACAACATCTCGAGAGTGATATTGTTGAGAATTAAGGTCCAATCAAATTCATCAGCATTTGCCGTACTTACAAAAAAAACTTGATAAAGGCAGCAGAGGTTTTTCTATTGTCACGTATGAAGTTGTGAAGATATACAATCAATTGTAGCGAAACTAGTTATAACGACATATCGGATGGACGAACAAGAAAAAGTCCCAACACGATCTTATATACCAAAATAAAGGTGACACTCTTTCCCTTCTCGGATAATAATAATATTATAACGACCAACCGTGTTTAAGACCAAATATTGCTGTTCGTTCGATGTCGAGGCCACTTTTACGGTCATTTTTGTGAAGAACCTTAATGAGGGCTAAAAGCCAGGCGAAATATCGCTAGATGGCGTTAGTGTCGCGAGGTTTTTTTGACGTTACGGTCTTGTTTGTCTTGTTTGTACAGCAGTACGGGCAGCGCGCGCGGCAACAAGCGGCCGCGCAAGCCGGCGCCGCGCAGCGACGAGCCGCCCGACGACGAAGAGGACGTCATCAAGGAGGTGCATCGCGACGACGAGTACGGTGAGTCGCGGCCGCACCTCACTATACACCAGTGTGGGGCACACGATGAAATAGGCCCGAAAGGATGTCCTGTGATGTGATAGAACGACATGAAAAGGGTAACCGGGTCAGATACAAATACAAATACAAATACAAATACAAATACAAATACAAATACAAATACAAATACAAATACAAATACAAATACAAATACAAATACAAATACAAATACAAATACAAATACAAATACAAATACAAATACAGATACAGATACAGATACAGATACAGATACAGATACAGATACAGATACAAATACAAATACAAATACAAATACAAATACAAATACAAATAATTTATTTGTCAAATAGGTTAAAATAGTTGGTACACTGATCATAGATTTGTATCACTATGCTGCGCCCGAGGGCATACAAATATAAATGTCTTGTAGGTAGGCACATTCAGTCATGCAGTAAACTAAATAAAGCCTAAAAAGTTGCAGAACTATCACGCATATACTCCTTCCATTGAATAGTAGGCCTTACCCGCCAAAAGTTAAAAAGTTGTTTCTTAAAATCGTGAAAATCTTCAGTCATCAATATATTCTTCGGAAGTTTATTAAAGATCTTTGATGCCATGCCGAATACGCTTTTAGCAAGTAATTCTGTTTTGTATGGTCTTTTGTTAATTTTACCTTTTTGGCGAGCACTTTTAAAAACCGGAAATTGATTCCTATTACATTTACGTAAGTTGATATTTCGAAAATGTATATGCAGGTCAGGGTTAGTATACGTAACTTAATAAAATGGTCTACATGAGTCAGTGGACGAAATACCACAAATCGCACGAAACATTTCTTCTGACCTTTGAAAACCATATCTGTTCGAGGAGTTACCCCAGAATATAATCCCATATTTTAGAGTGGAAGATACATAAGCATGATATGCTGTAAGAACAGCAGGCCGATTTACTATTTTACTTAAGTTATACAAAGCATAAGAGTACCTGTTAAGCTTCTTACAAATTATTTCAGACTGGAAGTAATTAGCACAGAACAGAGAGAAGTGGAGAAAGCTGAATGAGGCCTACACCAGCGTGGTAAAAAATGGCTTAAAAGAAGATGTATACTTCATTGTCTTAATCACACTTGAAATACAAATAATCGAAAACCAGCTTAACTGCTATGTAAGCAAGCAGAGAAGTGATCCGTCCACAACCACTCCACCCTTTTTTGTAAAAAGAAAAATACAAATTACTCGCCTGACCTCGTTACTTGTTCGGCAGTGTATCCCTCGTTGGAGATGAGCTCCGACGAAGACGAGGAGTGGACGGCGGCGCGACGCCGCCGCGCCAGTCGCAGCCGGCTAGATTCACGCGGGAAGAGCGACAAGTAAGTTCTCATCCGGATTACATGACAACTTTTTATTTCATCATCAACATATCAGCCGTAGGATGTGTACTGTTGGACATAGGCCTCCCCCATAGAGCTCCATTTGCCTCGGTTGGCAGCGGTTTGCATCCACGGTGAACCCGCGGCTTTAAGTCATCCGTCCATCTCGTTGGTGGACGTCCTAACGCTGCGCTTGCCGATCCGCGATCTCTACTTGAGAACCTTTCGGCCCCAACGACCATCTGTTCTCCGTGCTATATGGCCTGCCCATTACCACTTCAACGAGCTAATTCGCTTGACTGTCGGTGACCCTTGTTCTTCTACGTATCTCCTCATTTCTGATTCAATCCCGTAGAGAAACCCCAAGCACAGTTCCCTCCATAGCTCGCTAAGCAACTGAGCGTATTTGGGTCGATCTACTTTTTCTTGTTTTTTATTCTGTCCCGTTTTATGTACAAGAGACAACAGCGACAGAGTTTCTTAAAAAAAAAACTGTTATGATATATGCTACTAATGTGCTTAGGAGATTGTCCATTAAATAATGGGCTTGTAACTACGACAAAAATGTCATCATCATCATCATCCCAGCCTATATATGTTCCACTGCAGGACACAGGCCACCTCTCAGAATGTTGTCCAGGGGACGTAACCATGGCGACGCGGTATAGGGTAAAGTTGATCGACCCATTTATAAGGCCTATAGTGAAGCACCACGTCTCGAATCCGGTTCACTAATATGTTGCATAAAATCGAATCTCATAATTTCGTTTCTCATAACAACCTTTAGCAGAATCATAATATCACCAAATTACATTTCGCATATATTTTTTCTCATACTATTATTTCTCATAATTTTGTAAAGCAGAATATGAACATCACATAATATCGATGACAATAATATTTATATGTTCGAATAGTTGCTACGCAGAAAGACATATCTCATAATATTACTTTGCATAAGGATAATAAAAAGAAAATAAAAATGTTATTAAACATTCCTTGCAATTACATTACGGTTATTATTCAGGCAGCAGTAAGATTCTGGCGCTTTTAATATTCTGCAGAAGTATATTCGGCGATAAGAGTGTTCGGCTATTTAATATTCTGAGAAATAACTATTATTCGTACTGATAATTATGCAAAGTTATGATTATGCAAAAGTATCATTCGGCTAAAAATAAATATGAGATACCTGTTATGAGAAGTGTATTACGGAGAATCGATATAAAGGGAACCCCTCGAATCCATATGTCATCTTTGGCAACACACATTGGTTAAAGACTTTTATTTGTGACTACTCAAATTACGGATAAAGTTTTCAAGAAAAGGTTTTATCTAAAGTTTCTTTGAAAACTAATTTAGTTGCTCGTCGCTCGTTTGTAGCGACAAATCGGGTTACTTGATTCTATTTCGAATTTCCTCCGATTCAAAAAAGTAGCGTCAAGTCGCCGCGTCGTACAGCAACGTCAATATGGCTGCTTGCAGGAATGATCTTAGTCTTGGAAGGCGATTTAGTGATTTCCTAACCTCCTTTAGTGGCTGTCGTGGCAGTGGTATAGTCGACCAAGAAAGTGCTTTACCAATTTTAATGACAGTTCCTACTTTAGAAAAAAAAAAACAATAAGGCCGATTGTCATATTGTCTTGTGAGTAAAAGTAAGCTTTGACGTTTTAAGCGCTACAAATGACATTAAACCTTAACGCGGTAAAGCTATTTCTTGGTCGACTTTACTAATGAAAGACATCGGAGTGAATGAAAATAACAGTTTTTTCGGAAATTCTCGTGTTGTCGTTTGTCGTTTTCCAGCGGTCAAGCTCAACATTTTCAGTTCGCTATGTATTACGCGACCAGATTTGTCGCTGCAAACAAGCGACGAGCGGCTGCATGAGGCCGCACCTTAGATACGATGATGTGTTGTGCGCAGGGACGAGTCGTGGTCGCCGCGCGCGCGGCTGGGCCGGCTGGTGCCGCGGCTGCGCGGGCCCGCGCGCGCCGGCGTGCGCCGCGAGTGCGTGCGCGCCGCGCTACACGCAGCCGCGCACCACCACGAACATGCGCACGCGCACGCGCAGGTCAGTACTAACACTGGGGCCTGCTGTATCACGCGCGCGCCGGCGTGCGCCGCGAGTGCGTGCGCGCCGCGCTACACGCAGCCGCGCACCACCACGAACATGCGCACGCGCACGCGCAGGTCAGTACTAACACTGGGGCCTGCTGTATCACGCGCGCGCCGCGAGTGCGTGCGCGCCGCGCTACACGCAGCCGCGCACCACCACGAACATGCGCACGCGCACGCGCAGGTCAGTACTAACACTGGGGCCTGCTGTATCACGCGTGCGCCGCGAGTGCGTGCGCGCCGCGCTACACGCAGCCGCGCACCACCACGAACATGCGCACGCGCACGCGCAGGTCAGTACTAACACTGGGGCCTGCTGTATCACGCGTGCGCCGCGAGTGCGTGCGCGCCGCGCTACACGCAGCCGCGCACCACCACGAACATGCGCACGCGCACGCGCAGGTCAGTACTAACACTGGGGCCTGCTGTATCACGCGCGCGCCGCGAGTGCGTGCGCGCCGCGCTACACGCAGCCGCGCACCACCACGAACATGCGCACGCGCACGCGCAGGTCAGTACTAACACTGGGGCCTGCTGTATCACGCGTGCGCCGCGAGTGCGTGCGCGCCGCGCTACACGCAGCCGCGCACCACCACGAACATGCGCACGCGCACGCGCAGGTCAGTACTAACACTGGGGCCTGCTGTATCACGCGCGCGCCGCGAGTGCGTGCGCGCCGCGCTACACGCAGCCGCGCACCACCACGAACATGCGCACGCGCACGCGCAGGTCAGTACTAACACTGGGGCCTGCTGTATCACGCGTGCGCCGCGAGTGCGTGCGCGCCGCGCTACACGCAGCCGCGCACCACCACGAACATGCGCACGCGCACGCGCAGGTCAGTACTAACACTGGGGCCTGCTCTATCACGCGCGCGCCGCGAGTGCCTAAATATTAACCCTTTAACCGCCATTTTCTGAATTATAAGACAAAAAATATCCATATCTGTCAGTCTTATAATTAAGACAAAATGTCATATAGTTTCAGTGTAGGTAGCGATACGGGCACGTACGACTGAAAACGTATTGGCGGTTAAAAGGTTCACCTTGCCACAAACACGCAGTTTTTCCCTTTAAACAGTGTTTAGCAAAAAATATTGATTTTTTTTTTAACAAAAACAAACTATTTGTTACAGAACGCGAAAAGAGCCGTGCTCGCGACAAAGAGCAGGCGGCCGCCGCCGCCCGCGCACAACACGCCAAATAACAAGAGTGAGTACACGGATTGCCGACCGGATAGCGCGTGGTTAGAGAAGTTTGAGTGCCCGGGTTCGATCTCCGTTCAGGGCAGATATTTGTTTGAAAAATACGAACAATTTCGAACGTGTTTCGCAATAAAATTTAGAAACACTGCAGTGCGAGCGATTTATTTATTTATTTTCGGAGAACTACAGCTATAAATTACAGAATAAACATATTTTATACTGACAGTAAAGCCAATTATAGGATCTCACAAGTAGAAACAAACTTTAAACAAGTAAAACTATACGCGCATAATCGCAAACAAGGAAAGAAACACGACATCAAAGCTCGCGATTTCGCAAATACCTACTACTTAATGTTTTTTTGTTTTGTTTTGTGTTAGGGCTCGTAATGTCCCACTCGCAAAATGTCCCTTTTATAAATGTCCCATTCTCAAAACGACCTCTCTGCAAAATGTCCCGTCACATAAATTACGTCTCGTTCACAAAACGTCCCTTTCGCAAAATGTCCCGTTCGCAAAACGTCCCTTCCGCAAAAAGTCCTTCTTTTCAATCCATGAGAGAGAGCCTAATTTCATTATTTAAACAAGAATTTTGCAATTGTAAATGCAACGGGACATTTTGCTAATGTGACATTTCGCAGACGGGACGCTTTGCGAAAACAATAGGACGTTTAGAGAAAGGGACGTAATGGTAATGGGCTATTTTGCATAAGGGACCATTTGCGAAAGGGACGTAATTTTGGTGGTGGGACATTTTGCGAGTGGGACATTATGAGCCCTAACCGAATAAAATATTTATATTTCTATTTCATTCACTGAACAACAAAGATTGAATTCATTAAGCAGCAACAGCTACATGGTACCATCAGCCAAATATGTGGTCTACCACCCTAAGGTTGATAATCGTTTGCATGTCATAAAACAATAATGTAATACGTGTCTGACAACTTGAAAGTTCGGACTTCAGCGACATATACATTTGACGGGAACTTGTGACCACATATCGAGGGTATTCTGGCAAAACAGAATAAGAGCAAATTAAAAAAAAAAGTTACATAGGCATACTCAATTTTTTCTGCTTTATTTATCTAGCAAAACCGTATAAAAAATAAATATTGTGCACTTATCCGGTTCTGCCAGAATACCCTCGATATTTGGCTGATGGTACCTATGCTCCATCAAAACCACACCTCAGCCAATCGCCGTCCCGCTATATTTATAGAGATTGCAATTGGATTTTACCAATATCTAGGTTCTTCGCCACGTGCATCTTTCAGACTACGAAAAGCAAGCACGCCTCAAAAAAAAAATGATCTTCGTTTTCCTAAAACGCAAACATTTGTTAGTTCTTTACTTCAAAAGCATAGCATTTCACCTAGATCATATATTTAATTATAGCGTTCTGTCAAAATCAATCAATTATAATAATTAGAGTCCCAGGCAATCATCGATCGCGGTGAAATGCGTCTAGGGTAAAATACTACACGAAAAATGAGAAGCTACAAATTATACTTATGTAAAAAGCTACGCGAAAAATTGCGTCAAGTACAAGATTGTATTGAAATTTTGTTCGAAGTGAATCACTACAAGGAATGTATTCTTTTTAGGTAAAGAACTAATAAATGAACGCAAAATGCCAAAGTTGACGTATTTATTATAACGGTATGTTCTTATTTTACAGATTCAAGACTGAAAAAGGGTATGAAGACAGCCAAACAGCGGCTCGGCAAGATCCTCAAGATTCACAAAATGATATGTTAGTGTAGATCGTAGCGGACCCGGAGCTCCGGTATCGTGCACAAATATATACGTATTTAATGACGAATTAACTGGAATTATTGTAGTAAAAAACATGGTATAATAATTATTATAAACCGTAAACCTCGATGACTGACCTTTCTGGATTCTTGTTATGATTAGTTTATGGAGTCTTTTTGTATTTTGTTACTTTTACGGTCATCCCGTGAAATCCAACGAAAAACAAACTGAATCATGGATGCACAGAAAAAACCCAGATAAAGAGACCAGCGCTGGGAATCGAACCCAGGTCCTCGGCATTCCGTGCTGCGTGCCATACCCTTACACGGGTAGGGCTAGGTTCCACTAGATTAGTTCTGAAGGAGTGTTGATGTTAGAGCTAAAACATAGATGTCGCTAGTGTCGCTACTTAAAAGAAAAAAAAACAGGCTGAAATGTGTGGTGCATGGGAGAAATTTGTGTCTAGGACTCCTGTCCAGTAGTGGTGTAAGGGTATGGCATCCAGCACGGAATGCTGAGGACCTGGATTCGATTCCCAGCGCAGGTCTCTTTTTCTGTTTTTTTCTGTGCATCCATGTATCAGTTTGTATTTTTGTTGACCATTCTTGGGTTACGTTGTTTTCTGGGTCATAAGGGCTATCGTTTTTTGTCTCACTAGATGGCGCACTGTTGCGTGAGGTTTTTAAGTGTGGCTTTCAGAGTCTGTTATTACGGGCGTGAAAACAAAGTTTAGATTAAAATCATATTTAAAACACCTTAAAACCGTACCATAAAAATATCCAGCAACCACAGTGCTGCTTAGTCCCGTTTTGTTCGGGAAAAAAGGGAGGAAAAAAGTTTCCAAAAGACAAAACTGTCTCAAAACACTGACATTCATTGCCCCGTAACGCATAATTGCCATAATTAATTTCAGGTAATGCAAAATATTCACAAAAAAATCTAATTATAAATAAACCCGCGTAGCTCACCCAAAAACTATGAGATTTGACATTTCGGAGACCTCACGCTACACTAGCGCCTCTAGCGGCGAATTCATTCGCGATAGCCCTCATTGACTATTTAATGTTGTTATTCTCTCCCGTAACCCAGGAGATAGCAGTGTTACGCTTCGGTAGAAAAATGTTTGCATTGTAATGTATACTGTTATACATAATTTCTTTTTGGTTTTGAGGGCAAAATAGATGACTCTCTTTCACAAAAATATTGTTAACCCTTTTCCGGGCCCTGACATTTTAGATACGCTATGGGTGTGTGGGTTTGATTTAAGAACGAATAATATTTTCAACGATTTCAATTGATTTTGTACCACATCGTAAGCTTAGCAAGGTCAAATTTTTCTGCACATTTATGTGGGCAATATATGCGCTGTGCCTGGCAAGGGGCATAAAATGCTTTGCCGTTCTGCCTTTGATACACCCAAAATGGGTCAAATAGTGAATTACAAGCAATAGAACTGTCATAATATTTGATTTATTGTAATATAAGTATAACAATCTTAATATATTTGTGCAATGTACCCAAGACGGTTAGATGTATATTTATATATGTATTTAGCACGGACCAATATGTGTTGTGGGTGTGTGTTTTAAGTTTGTCTCTATGTGATAATCACGCAATTTTCAATCTTATTCTTACATTTTTAAGGATATTTTTGACTCTGTTAATACTTAATTACGACTAATGCTTTGACAAGAAAATATGAGTGTTGTATTACATCTGATTTACTAATAGTCTTGTTGTGCTGTCGTCGTGTTTGTAGCTTTTGGCCTTTTTTCTAGATCAGACTTATGTGTAGATAATTGAAATTTACCATGAGCTTTGAAGTGAAAGGAAAGGAAGCGTAGACAGACCTGCACACACCTGCGAAGCAGTTCAAAGTGTGCGAGGTTCTTAACTGCAGCCCAAGCCCTCTCTGACTCTGAGGAGGCCTGTGCCCAGTAGTGTCACATATAGGTATAGGCTGATGAGGATGTAAAAAGTTACATAGATATGACGGTAGTTTTAATCTTTTTAGTACTGTCGTGTCGCGGAAACTGAGTCACGTATCAGACTGCAACGTTGTCATAATCAATTACGCTATGATTACTTTGGCAGATTTATGGGATGTTAACATGGCATAGTAGCTCAAAAGTTCCACACGTGATTCAGTTTCCTCGGCTGTACCAAGTGCTAAAAGCAAAGCTACAAACACGAAGATTCTCATAGGTTATTGGTGAAAGAGACGTAGACATAGGTTATGTATGTAAAATAATTGCCGGAATGTATTGATCAAAAAGGATCTTAAATTTAGGGGCTGTTTCACTATCTATGTATTGATTAGTGTTAACTGGCGGTTGAATGTGATGCCGTCTCTATTTTTTGTTCGAATAGACGGAGACGGCATCACATTTAACCGTCAGTAAAACTAATCAATGGATGGTGAAACAGCCCCTTAGACTCGCACAGAAATCAGTAGAAAATGAAAGAAAACCTAGGCGTATACTACGAATAGCAAAATTCGAACTTCGTATCTTGCCGTCCCGCTTACGCTTAAGTCATTAAATACGAGAGATAGTGAGCATCTTTCTATTTCTACATTTATGTGAGAGTCTATAAAGATGCAAAAAAATGTGCAATAAGAATCAGATCACATCTCTGTATTTATATTTCTGCTTCGCTTGTTTTTTAAGTAATTAATCAACGACGAATAAAAATACGTGTAAGATGTTTTGTTTACAGAAAAAAGGAATTTTGATACGAATTTTAGGAATATAATAAAATTATATTTTGTTCTATGCTAATTATAATTAGATCTGATTTGTTTTAATTCGCTTTTTTACTTATAAAAGTGTGTAAATTCATATTGTTTTAACTTGACAGACAGTGGTTTGTAGTCAATTAGCTTGATTCCTAAGGCCATCGTAAAACCTTTACGTCATTCAAACATCATTGTTGTAGACGCGCTCGAAATCTGAATTGCTTTTACCACTTCTTTCCTTCACACGGTATTGTCATTACGTCACTACTTTGAAAAAATCTCGTATCTAAAATCAATATGTCAACAAAATTGAACCTTGACGCAATGTTCGTAAGGTCCACTCAGAAAAATTATCTACTTTGAGATACGAGTTTTTTTAAAGTAGTGACGATAACCGTCATC
>NC_133490.1:995188-998852 GCF_025370935.1 Choristoneura fumiferana | reverse complement strand
GTAAAAGACCATCGCTACCAAGGATACGCCGCAGAAAACATGACTGAAGGTAACATTTCCAAAGATAAATTAATCATCGTCATTTTTGATGCGTCTATTATGATATGAGATCAGCTTACACGTAATTAACATCAACCCGCAATCAAAGCTCTAAATAAATTCAAATATTTAATTATGGGGTAACTCAAAGAATCTACAAACGCACTTAGTTATAAAAGATTTTTCTTACAAATCGAGACGAATGTCAAGTAAAATACAATATGCTTTAACGTACTTGAGTCACTAAAGCATCGGCGACACCTCTATCGGAACATACCTACATAGCGATTTATATGCATAAATATACGGTAAGGTAAACGTCCGGATCATCATGTCAGCCGAAAGACGTCCACTGCTGGACATAGGCCTCCCCCAAGGCTCTCCACTCAGACCGGTCTTGTGCTTTCCGCATCCACCGCGATCCCGCGATCTTACCAGGTCGTTGCTCCATCTTTTGAGGCCTACCGACAGCTCGTCTCCCGGTCCGCAGACGCCATTCGGGACCTTTTGACCCCACTGCCACTTTCGCAATTCTTCGGGCGTCCAAACGCCCTGATAGTACTAATGCCCAATAGACGACACCCTGCTTTCATCTCTATTGCTAATGACATAAGATTAAGATGCCAACTATTGGGGCAGTGACGAGCACTGGGTACGTTTACCTTACCCACCTGTATTTAATTTTATGCAATAGTTACCGAAATCTCTACGCTTGTGGCTACCACAATGTAATTTAATGTATGCTTTCACTATTTCTATGTAATTCTCGAACCGGTCGTTGCAATTCAAACAGCGCGAAGTTTTAATTCCATAAAACACAGTTTACTGTTTCCCACTGGTGGTAAACGGGGAATACGGCAGTGGTTAGCCGCTACCGCTTGTGTTCTACTTAGCTAGGGTTTGCAGGTTGTAATGAGCTAGAGCACGCTCTACTGTGAATGCAGTATTAAAACTTGCAGCGTAAAATATTAACATAAGATATGTTTTTGCTTCGTTGGGTTCATTGATTTATTTTGAGACGCCAACTAATACAAGCACCCTTTTAGTCGTACTTACCTACTTCGACGCATATGTAATAGGCAGGGGATAGTTTGGAATCTCACCTCTTAAATTGATTTTATAGACATTTTTCGTAAATTATTTAGTTATCAAATAGAATATTTTAGATTTTTCGGAAAAACAGTACTAAGATGCGAAACTGAAAATAGGGGTTGTTTTTCTTTTCCAAATTATCGCTGAATCCTACATGTCATCAACCATAATTAATATTATTATGTAAGTAGATTGACTAAAGAATTTACACGTAAAATGTCGGTAGAAATAAAAATACGTACCTATCTAATTATAAAAAATCTTATATAATATAAACAGAGTGGAGGGTCCGAGCCAAATCTCACAACATCTCACCATTGGGTCAGGGGGTGTACAAAGGGAAAAATTCCTCACCTAAAATGGCCGCCGCTTATATTTTAGTGGGAGGTATTGGAACCTAGGCTCTACCCGGGTGCATATTATTGGCTAGGTTAAGATCTGGTGACGCTTCGATTGTGTGAGTTTTTTTTACTAATAACTGACCGTGATTGACTCTGTCTTTGTATAGTCCCTGCTAAGCTCTGCATACATTATACATTAATTATTTTGAGCCTTTATTACTCTTTCACACAAAAACAGCTTGTGTGATAATGAAGCCATAGTGGCCTAGTGATTTGCCCTATTGTCTCTCAAGCAAAGAGAATTCTGTTCGAGGCCGGGCTGGCACCTCTGAGTTTTTCAGAATTTATGTGCGAAATGGGTGACAATCTTTATCGGCCCGGACAATACCGACATGGAAATACCGACTCTGTTTTTTCTGTTTTTCGACATTGAATGCCATGCCACTAAATATCAGCCCGGTTTGCATAGTACTGCGGTGATCATTCTTGACCTGATAAATACCAACCAAATAATTACCGGCATGTCAATACCGACCCTGTTTTTCGTGTACACCGAACTTTAATAAATTTAGTGGAATATAACTATAATTTGGTCCTGGCGCTTCGCCGGCCGCTGCGCGGCACGCTCGCTACGCTCTCTCGGCTCGCGCATTGTGGTCACAATTGAACCTAACACAAACGGCACGGGAAAAAAAATCGGTAATTATTGGCTTCCGATTATCATGCCGGTATTTATCAAGTCGGGAATGTTAGAGCGGTAATATTCATACCAGGTAGATATCGCGTGACCGGAATTTACCGCGGTGTTATTTCGAAGCCATTTGGGCTACCAAATATCAGGTCGGTATTGCTCGACGGTCTTTTTGAGTGCTCCCCTGCGAAATAACATTTGAAATTTTACGGTGAAGGAAATTATCACGAGATTGTTCTGTCAATAGTGCGTATGAAGTTTACAATCCGCATTGAGCCTGCGTGAATATGACCAAAATCTTTTCAGTCTGAGAGCAGACCTGCAGGGACGTATTATATAGGCCGAGATGACTTTGGATGAAGTTTGATATCTGAATAACTTGAGCTCTCAATTAAAACATTCTGTATTATTAGTAGTAATTTACGCCTAGGAACCAGGTGACTTGGCAACAGCTCAGTCAAAACTAGCCCTGTGATCTACGTCTATTGATATACGCAAATGAATAGCAAGTAATGAGTAACAGATCGGTCCCTGTGGGTGATCGCGTCGCCAGTTCCCGACTGTCGGCGCAGTACTGAGATCTTACCTACTCGAAGTTCGAAAATCGAAGTTCGTATCGTACCGTCCCTCTCGCTCTCGTATTAAATAAGTACAAGTGTCTGAGGGCCCGGATAACACGAATTTCGATTTTAGAATTTCATTGTAGCCCTGCTGCAGTGTCAATTGGAAATCATTGGATTTGAGAATATTTTCTAAAACCCCGACTGAATGAAAGATGGATTCACGGCACGAGGATTGTGTAGTGTACTTTGTGTTTTACTAAAAGCCTAATTAGAATTTATTTGCAAAAAAAAGGAAAATTAATTTACGTAAAGTAAATTTATTAAAATTAAACCAAAATTAAAGAAAGAAATAAGCAAAAATTAAAGTAAAACTAGAAAAGAAATAGGTACGAGAGTCTTGAAAAATAACAAAAATAACACTAAATAAGGAGCTGTTTCCACCACCCATTGATTAATTTATTTGACGGATAAATGTGATCCGTCTCCGTCTATTCTAACAAAACAAACAGAGACGGTATTACATTTATCCGTCAAAAAATTTAATCAATGGATGGTGAAAAGGGGGGTACTTAAGTATTTAACGTCCGACCTAGATTAGACCCCTGTTAAACCCAACACAAAAAACTTAGTATTTCGAAAAATTAAATACGCGGTTTCCCAAAGATACAAGCTAAGCTAGGTTAATTACATATTTCAAAACAAAATACATATTGCTAATATTGTTGTGTAGACCTAAGTGACATGTACAAAGTGTAATGATGAAAATAAATAAATTGTTCGTCCCCGAGAGCAATCGTCGAAACCGTTAGAGCTGTTCCGAGATAAATAAATATTGCATATAAAGGGGTAAATGGGGAAGGCCTATGTCCAACAGTGGACGTCCTACGGCTGAAATGATGATGACGAGAGCTGAATTTGCATGGCATTTTTTGACTTGT